>NW_026695344.1:342295-448147 GCF_029851405.1 Lichtheimia ornata
AAACCTGAGCAAATTGGCCACAACGATTTGGGAATGTGCCTTCAGCGTCATCTCCATCTACAAGCACAACATATCCCAGGGATCCTCAACTCAATCGCCGATCAAGCTTCTCGACAAATATTTGCCAAGAATCAGTGGCAATCCGCTAGCAACCTTCCATCAACTTCAACAAGCATGGGGTGTACACGACGTCGATCTCTTTGCGGACCGCACCAGCATTACTTCGAAGTATGTGGCGTGGAAAACAGACCCATTAGCATTGGCAACAGACGCCTTCACGTTGACATGGAATCAGTTCAAGAGACCACTCATTCACCCACCTTGGAATCTGATTCTCCCAGCATTGCAGAAGGTCAAGAGAGAGAAAGTCACGGCCACAGTCATAGTACCTTGGTGGCCAGAGTGCGATATGGTACCCACTTCTCAAGCAGATGGCAACACGTCCTCCAATCATTCTCAATCCGAAAATACACACTCGTGTCACATCATCTCTTACCCCCAATCCATGGACAAACCCACGTTGGAAGCTTTCCGTGTGGAGTGTCTCAGGCGCAAGTTTCGCTTTCTAGAATATCATGACAACACGGTGAATCACCTTTTGGCAACCAACCGGTCCCTGAATGCTCGCTCTTACCGCAAGTTTCAGCTTGAGTTTCTCAGTTGGTGTATCACACAGCAAGTGGATCCAAACCATTTCACCATGGCAACACTCATCAATTTTCTCTCCACCATGCGCTCTCGTTACTCAGTGAATTCATTACCGCTTATGCGTACAGCCATTATCCATTTTCATGTTCAACCATCACTTTTTCAACATGATTCTCAACTCGAACAACTATTCAACATATGGCGTGAAGAAGCACCACCGGTTCCAATCGAACGTCCCCTGTTGATTTGACTCCTTCTTTTGCATTTTGTCGCACGATTGAATCTTCGCTCCGATCAATACCTTTATACAATTTGGCTCACAAGACGGTTTTCCTGCTTGCTATCACGGGTTTCCTTAGACCATCGGATCTACATCGTATCAACCTCCAAGATTCCTTTGTTGATGGCTCTCGTTGTTTACATCTTTCTGTGGTGGCACCCAAGGAGAAACGGAATGGTCGTCGTATTGTTAAGGTGGTGCGCATCAAGCCATATCCTCAAGATGCTACTTTGTGTCCGGTGACATTTGAGGCTCTACGGGATCATCCTAATACGGTTAATCGTCCTCCTGGTGCACTATTTATTAGTACCACCAACGCTCGTGTGGCGGCTTCTTGTGATACCATATCTCGTTGGTTACGCAATGTGGTGTCACGTTCCATCAATTCATCATCGTCGGCTTCAAGACGACCTGCTATGCACGTTCTGTGGCTTCGGATTTGGCGCTCCAACATGGCATTCCCTTGATGATGTAATCACTCACGGCAATTGGGCTTCCCTCCATGATGTTTGATAATCACTATCGGCGTTCTCGTCATATTTCCTCTGATATCACATCTTCGGTGTTACTTCTGGTTCCTCTTCATCGTCTTCAGCCGATCCTGGTTCACGGTTTTTCTCTGGAGCTGCATTCATGTGTCAGGTTTGACACTGATGGACTTGCTCCATTGTCAGGAGAGACTTTTTGACTGACAATGGAGAGCTAGTCCGGAGGACTAACTCAAATATTTATGAATCTTCCCACCCACGCCTCCTTTTCTTTTCCAGCTCGCTCATAGATCCAAAGAACATTTAGACTTATAGATTAGACTTTTATTGCATCAAATTTTCTAGCTGCACTCGTTACGCTCAATAAAGCGGAGAAATTAGATCACAGCATTCATGTGTCAGGTTTGAGCTAGTCCTCCGGACTAGCTCTCCATTACTGTACATCAAACCTTGATAATGAGATTGCCTCTCTCGAACGTGGAACTTTCACACAAGGTGCTCTCGGACACGTTAATCAACATTGTATTATAAAGAACCTACACTTCATTGGAAAATATTGAATGGGAGGGTATAATGTAGGTTTACTATGTAAGTCGGAAATGGAGGTCAGCACCGGATTCATGATTCATCGAAATAGTATGTATTACCTTGGGATTCCCCATTTCGAACCTGAAACTTTGTCAGAAGGTTCGCTGGGACATGCTAATGAACTTCATTCAATTCAAATCTGCATACTTCATTGTAAAGATTTAAAATGCGGGGTGGTCCAAATGGTGGATGACGGGTACAAAAGAGAGGACGGCCCACCGCCCCGAAGTTGCCCACTTCCAACTTGAAAATCGATCAGAAGGGTACTCTCGAGCATGCTGATTAACTTTTTCTAATAAAGGCCTCATGCTTCAATTGAAAATTTGGAATGGGAGCGTCCAAAAGTTTGAAAGACGGAGACATTCGCAGGGTCTGTCTTTCAAGAATTGACGTATTCTTTGTTTGGGCGTAGCTCAGTCAAATCAGCTCGGATCAAGAAGCTTGGGTGATGGAAATGAATGTCTGGAGCAGGAGAGTCGTTCCCATGAAACGTATTTGGCAACAAAGACGAATTGGAGGAAGTGGCTGTTAGCTTGCAGTTTATGAGCTATTATCATAGTATGTATTATCATGCATTGATCTGTTCCAGTACTACCCAATGAGCTGTGTTACACAAAGAAGTCCCTCTGCATCATTTGCTCTATCAGGGGCTAGCTACATGACTATGAACAAAAATCACTTTTCATATAGCATCACACTTACAGCGTAGGTAAACATAAAGGTGCTTGTATCTCCAAACTTTACAATCAAACGTGGGCTCTTTAATAGAACCATGTTCTCGGCGGGGTGAAAGCGATCTTGTGTCAAACTATGAAGTTCATCGTGGCCAATCCCAGATTTCGCAATGTCGCTACCAGCCAAACTGGATCTGGGGTCGACCTCTTCGACGACGACAGCCAAAAAATATTTTTTGGGCTAGTTGCGACATTGAACGACTTTCACACAAGGTGCTGTTGGCCAAGCCGAGTCCATTGCTCTAATAAAAACCACGTTTCATTGTAAGAGTTTGGATATACAGGCACCTTTATGTTTGTAAGCGTGATGCTATATGACAGATGATTCTTTGTTTAATGTAAAATATCTAGACCCTGGCAGAACAAAAGATGCAGAGGGTCGTGTTGTGTAACTGCGGCTGCGTTGCGACTGGAGAGGATGGAAGGATGATACTGTATACTGTTGACAAAAGCCCGTTCATTGCGAGCTAACAGCCATTTCTTCACAATAGCCACTGTTGTCCACTCTATGACATGTGAGCGATTCTCCTGCTTCAGACATTCATTTCCATGATTGGATTATGTTGATCCGAGTTGATTTGACCGAGGATGCAGCGAAAGAGGGATTACATCAATCCACATCTAACCCGTACTCTATGTTGCTCAACTGAAGTAACCTTGTATGAGCGTAGCTCAGCCAAATCAACTCGGATCAACATAATCCAATCATGGAAATGAATGTCTGAAGCAGGAGAATCGCTCACATGTCATAGAGTGGACAACAGTGGCTATTGTGAAGAAATGGCTGTTAGCTCGCAATGAACGGGCTTTTGTCAACAGTATACAGTATCATCCTTCCATCCTTCCAGTCATACAAAGTAGCTGAGTTACACAAAGAGGTCCCTCTGCATCTTTTGCTCTGCCAGGGTCCAGCGACTTGACATTGAACGAAGACCACTTCTCATATAGCATCACGCTTACAAACATAAAGATGCCTGTATCTCCAAACTTTACAATGAAACACAGGGTTTTTAATAGAGCAATGGACTCGGCTTGGCCAACAGCACCTTGTGTGAAGGTTTCACATTCAATGTCGCAAACAGCCCAAAAAATATTTTTTGGTCGTCGTCGTCGTCGAAGAGGTCGACCCCCAGATCCAGTTTGGCTGGTGGCGACATTGCGAAATCTGGGATTGGCAAGCTTGAGCGTGAAACTGGCACCCAAGGTGCAGTTGGCCGAGCCGAGCACATTGCTCTAATAAAAACCCCACGTTTCATTGTAAAGTTCGGAGATACAGGCACGTTTATGTTTTACCTATGCTGTAAGCGTGATGGAGTTGCTTTTTCCTACTGAATGGTGTCGGCTGCATTAACGGAAAGATGAAGAGCTGAGTGAAACCGCACGTGGTGGTTACACAGACATGTCCTTGACAGGTTGCTACACAAATGGATGATGATGATGATTGCCTTTTGTGAAGGTACGTAAGTAAACAGCATCCAATAATGAAGGTGTGTCAAGGTATGCATCACATTTGCAATAAACCAATTTGTATATATAAAAAGATACGCATACATATTGAATGAGTCACTCATCCTGAAACTCAATGGAGGGATCTCTTCACTTTTTCTCTGCTCAAGCTCATCCCACTTCCCACTTCTCCTTATTGTATCACAAAAGCCATGTACTTCTTGTATGACCGATAATCGGACTACCTTTATTATTCCATCTTCGAAGCAATAGTGTGTAATCCACAAGCTAGCAACCTCCAACAAGCGTGTAATAAATAAACAATGTTTTGTTTCATCTAGCTACTGTACCTTGCTACTGTACATTGCCATCACCATCGTCGTAGTCGTCCTCCGTCATCATTCGTATTCGTACTCGTACTCGTCACCAGTCTTCAATCTCCTCGTCGCAAATGTCAAAAACACGCAAGTTAATCTTCTTGATATGATGATGTGCATGATTCAACCTCACTTCCCGACCTTCAAATTTCTATTCCCCCCTTTCAATACAGCAACCAACCAAGTGGTCCGCATCTTGCCCATATGAGGAGATAGTACTGTATGATAACCCAGTCATCACGTTGAATCCGAATCCATTCAATGAAAAAGTCGAAGAATAGCATATGGTAGTGAGGATGTTTATCAAGTAATAAATGTGATAAAGGAACAGCATTGCAAATTGAATAAGATATGGGTGAATAGCATAAAGGTAATAGGGGTAATTGTGTCATTGTCCTCTTGGTTGCTGCCGTCATAAACATCCTTCATCCATGATAACAAAATAGCTGCTGCATGCATTGTATCGAATACCTCAATATCGTCCATGGCTGTACAACACCTCTCGTCAAAGATATAAGCCCATTACTCAAATCCATCCAATCCATCATCATCTTCAGCTGTATCCACGTGACACGATCCATCCTTCCTGCTGACGACGCTGACGACGCGCAAGTAATCAAAAGCAACATTCCAGACTTCCCATCACTGCACTTGATTGCATCCATCCATCATAACCATGCAATCCCAATATGGTAGTTGAAAAGAGCCATGTGATCGCTGCTGGTATGCTTCCTTTTCCATCCGGCTATTGGTTTATCTCTCCCTTAGCCGTTTTCCATACGGTTCAACTAGGCGAAGATTGCTTGTATTGCGACGTACTTGATGGCTGATATGGCATCATCCATTGGTATCCGTATGTATCAAAACAAAGTTGCTGCACGTAAACGAAGCTGATTCTATACAATGACTATCGGCTGTTCACGTAAAAAAAAGGCTGCAAGGCATGTTGCTGCAAGTGGTTGAGGCAACTAGGCAAAAGCATTGCCAATAGTAACTGCTGGAAGAATGCCATTACGTTTGATCGCGCACAGGAGTGTGCAATAGAGCGTGTGTTGTAGTAGAGTGGCAAGGTTGTGAATGCTGTTTGACACAATGGAGTATAAAGGCCTTGCTAATAGCAATTGCTTTGTAAGCTTATTGTAAGAACATCACTTCAAATGTAGTGAAAAGGCGTACAACGAGAGATCAAAAGATTACGAGCAAAGGGAGCAATTGAGACCGCTAGTTATGATGAAGATGCTAATCGTTTGTTGATTGCATACATGTTTATCTATTGATCCTGTGATCACGAGTACAATGCACACGAATTCCTAGTGTCCAAGGAATTGAGCATTACGGACATGTAGGAATTGATCCATTCAAAGAACAAAGGTTGCTATAGTGGCTCCTGCACAATGGAATGGGACAAAAGGGGTAATTCCATGGTTTCCATGGTTGGTTGCTTTGGTCATCAAGAGCGGGAAAAAAAGTAGCCAAAATCATGCAGGTTTAGTTTGCCGACTTTCTTTGTTCTCTTCCCACCATGCACGTCGTCATTATCGGTGCCGGTGCGATTGGTTCATCGACTGCCTACTTTTTATCACAACGTGCCAAGAAAAACGACGTGCGAATCACTGTTATTGAAAAGACGGGTGTTGCTTGTGCAGCTAGTGGTCGTGCCGGTGGCTTCATTGCACGCGATTGGTAAGATTGGTAGCAACCACACTTTATCTTTCTTTCTTTCTCTCTCACACACGCATGACATTTTGAATAGGAGTGACGGCACACCTTTAGGACCTTTATCTCGCAAGTCGTATCAGTTACATGGAGAATTAGCGAATAGGCTTGGAGGCGAAGCCAAGTATGGATATCGACATGTCAACACGTATTCGGCACTATTACAAAGCAAAAAGAGCAAGAGTCGTCATGGATCAGTGCCTGGAGAAGTTGCATGGATTGATCAAGAAAAGGTGCGACGCGTAGAACAGCTTGGCGTACCGAGTAGCACAGCACAAGTGCATCCTCGTCAATTTACTCAAACGTTGATGGATGCTGCCGTGGCAACAGGATCAGTGAAACTGAAATGTGGTCAAGGTGTTGCTCGACTAGCATACGAGAGTGCAGATAACAAGGTTGTCACTGGAGTTGTTCTCGATGATGGTGAAACAGTGGAAGCGGATGCAGTTGTTGTATGTATGGGTCCTTGGAGTGGTCTTCTTGAGATGCAAGGTCGTCGTCGTACCAACCATTTACCTATTCATGGTGTGCGTGCGCATTCAATTATCTTTGAGCCGAATCAACCGGTACCAGCTGAGGCACTTTTCACGGCTGTTATTGATGGATCTCAATCCCATGAACCAGAAGTGAGTCTTGATTTACTATGAAGGGAAAGTGACACACATGTGACCTAACTCATGATGTTGGCAGGTGTATCCACGACCAGTAAGCCTTGTCTCTCTCTTGATGTCTCTAATGTGAAGATTAATCTAATGTATGAATAGGATGGTACAGTGTATATGTGTGGTGCCACGGATAATTCCGATCCATTACCTCCTTCTGCTGATCAAGTCAAGGTCAAGGATAGCGCCATTGAACAATTGGAGTTGCTACGTGAATTGATTGCGCCATCGCTATCGGGGAAAACAACTATCCGACAAGCATGTTATTTACCTATCTCACGCGACGACATGCCTTTCATCGGTGCTCATCCATCTCATTCTCAATTATATCTCGCCACGGGTCATAGTTGCTGGGGAATTCTTAACTCGCCTGTCACTGGTCTCATGATAAGCGAATTACTATTGGATGGTCGTATCACTTGCGTCGAAAGAGAAGCAGTGGAAGCTTTTGATCCAAAAGGTCGATGTTGATATATAGAATACGCACACGCACACGCACACACACACGCAACACACGCAAAATAAAAGAGACCAGCTGTGTAATACCATTTCCTTTTCCCGTATCTCTTTCATCGACTCCTTTCTCATTGTATGTTTTCTTGAATGTATCGTGCCTTGTGCCTTGTGCTTGTCTTTGCAGTTTCCACTTTGTGCGTTTTGGGCACCCGAGATAATCCCTTTATCTGGTTCGTGTATACAAGCCGCTCCTCATTCTTTCACGCCATGACGTGATCGGGCTCATGGGTTGTCATTGTAGGCAAGCAGTGGTCGAGTATGACTCTGTATCAGAACGCAACTATGTGGCGGGGTCCTCTTTGAAGCAATACAGCCAAGATTTCCAAACACTTGTCGTGCATAATGATCTCCATGGATACAGCCAAGTAAGATTACCCACCCAGCTGATCTCCTCCTTTGATCTCTCTCGCCACATGTGTCACACTAACTTTCCCAAATTGTCAATTCCAGAGGCTATTGTTGGATCTTGGACATGGATGTAATGGAACGACAACAATCGACAATCTCAAATCATGGAATGGGAATATAAGCAGCAGCCTGTTATCGACACCTTCCATTGCATTGGTAGAGCGTGGAGGACACAATTGCCATCTTTGGTCTCACAAGATCAACAATGCCTTAGCCCTGTCATCACAACACAACCTTAATATTACAGCCATTCTCATTGCCGACAATACAACATACGATGACGCCAACGCAATCAGTCTACCCACTACAGCTAATAATCCTCCAATTTGGAATACTACTTTACCACCTATTCGCAATGCAACGCTTATGCCTGATAATGATATCGATTCGGCCACGATTAATATCCATGCTGCAGTTTATTTCACACCCGCCTTGTATGCCGCAGAATTGAAGGCTATGATAGGCAAGTACAACAACGATGTTCGAAGATACGTACAATTAGGCATGCTTTTTGAGGAGACATCATTTCTCGTCAATACAACAAGTGGTGATACTGAATCTCAAGACGACAGCGATGATGGTGAAGGATCAAACAACGCTGACCGAGGCTATCTAGCTTATGTCATTGCAGCAGCCACAACGCTTGTGTTTGGTAAGACAAAGATCGATGAGTAAGCAAATCAAGGTTACTCATTATTACAATAGTGGGTATGGTTTGTCTAAGGTGGTGTCGCAAAACACGAGATGATGAATCTGCGATCGATACAGCAGATGTTGTGCTTGGACAAAATCAACAAGAGACTCGGCGTTTATCTATCACTGTGCTCAACAATCTTTGCCCCGTACAAGAGCTTCACAAGGTGGATACCAAAAACACGGTGTGTGCTGTGTGCCTGGATGAGCTGAAAGAGAATGATCTTGTTCGAATTCTTCCATGTAACCATGGCTTTTGTGTTGCATGCATTGGTATGAAAATTGATTGAAGAGCTTTAAAGTGCACAAGCCTTATACATGGAATTAGATTTATGGTTGACAAAAAAGTCCAGCTTGTGCCCTATATGCAAGTACGATTGTGATCCAAATCATCAACCACAACGATCTTCATCTGAGCATGTCACTGAGGAGGAGGATTCACCTTCGTCTCCCGCGCAACAACAACAACAACCACCACCACCATCAACGAGTGAAACCACTGTTGAATTGCAACAAGTTCGTGTCACACGCCCAACACCACCTCCACCAGCAGTAACAACATCATCTTGCTAATGTCTTGGATTCAACTACGGTTTTGGAATTCCACATGTCGATCCAAAAGCGGTTTTACTGTCCTCGGTCAATTGTTTTGTGGGGTCATTGTGTCGCTTGATTATCAGTGATAGTGGGTGCTACGTGCAATAAACCTGTTTATTGGTGCTTCTTTGTTTGTTATTTTCTTTGTTGAATTACAGCATCATGCGACGACTTGCACCGATGATCATGTATGCGTTGGCTATTGTTATGATATTCTGGCTGGTCGTTGGTGCCATCACGCTTCCTAACGCATCACGATGGTTCAAGGGCTCTGGCCCATCAATACAACAAGGCAATATTATACATACGCATCAGCTATTATACAATCAATGAAAAGTCTAACATGTCATCCTACATTAGATATTGTCTTATCTTCCTCTTCATCCTCGCCATCCAATACCACCAATTATTCACAAAGACCACAGCAACAGCAGGTTGTATTTGGTGAGTGGAAGTACGATTCTAAGATCATGGTTACAGAACATGTCCCAAGCCCGCCAAAGGAAGGATTACAGGTATGTGTGTGGAAAATGAAAATGCGTCAAGGCAAAGAATGACGACTTGACATGATGTCAATGGATTTTAGGGTGTTTTATATGATCGTGGAAACTCGTGTGATGATCAACCACAAGATGCACTTCCCATAAGGATTCAAAGTAATGTACCCAAGATAGCTCTTATTAAGCGGGGTGAATGCTACTTTACACAGAAACTACTTAATGCTCAAAGGGATGGTGCAAGTGCTGCTATCGTCTACGACAATGCTACTTTTGATCAGGATCCATCATCAAATACTGGCATGGTATGAGAAGACTAAAGACTTTTGGTATGTCAAAGGCTGATTGATATGCTTCATAGTTTGTGCAACCGGACATGGTCAAGATTCCCGCCTTTTACGTTGATCTCTCTGTTGGATTGGAGATGTACAAGCGACTTGAAAACGTATCACAGTCAATGTCATCTGATAATGGATCCTTACCTTTGACACGGGTGACGATTTATCCACCACAAGGTGCAAAACTTGATCCTTGGCAATTTGCTCTTATTATTATTGGTCTTGTCGTCGTCACAAGTTTGGCCATCCTTGGTAGGGACAATGCTTTTACATATAAATGAACCACCATGCTAATACCACAAGCATACATGTAGTGGCAATGCAATGTCATTTATGGCGTGTTGGTCGACGTGGTGATAATCTGAATAGTACATTTGGGAGAGAAAGGATGGATGATGAAGAAAGTATCCCACCAGAAGATCAGCTTTGGCGAAGTTTGGCTATGGTATCACCACATACACATCCACGACAAAAACGACAACTCACTCAAGACATGGTGCGCATGCTACCAACGCGGCTTTACGGCTTGGAAAATCAAGAGGAATGTGAAAAGGCTGCCAAGGAACAAAATGGATGCGTGATTTGTCTGGAACCTTTCAAATTTGGTGACGCTATACGATCGCTTCCTTGTCAACACGAGTACCATAAGGATTGCATTGGTAGGAGAAAATACGTATTGTTGCATATGCGTTATTGACACCACACATCCTTGTAGATCCTTGGCTCACTAAAAAGAGTGCGTCATGTCCATTGTGTTTGCAAGTGGTTAATATACCGGCACCCCCAGATGAGGCACACATTGACGTTGCTACTACCACTCCTATCAACTCCACATCATCACCGTTCGACGTTGTGAATCATCATCATCAGCACCAAAGCACTGCATCTTATAATGATGAAGCCATCGAAATGACCGAGCAAAGATCAATCACCAATTCAACTACTGATAATCTCATGGATATCCGCCGCTTATGGCAATGAACAACACTTCCACTTTTATTTACAAGATCATGTATAATTATACGGCTATCTCACGATCATTTTTAATCATGGATAAAGAGTTATAAAGTGTGAATTAATGAGGAATTGAATGCGGGGTGATACAAGGACAAAATGTCAAATTGCAAGACATGCGGCAAATGTTGACTGTGACGGCTCGACTTGTTTTGGAGTTGTCAGGGCTGACTCGATATTGAGGGTACTTCTTTTTCCGCCAACACATACAACAATACACATGTTGCGACTTGCAGCCGGTGCCCGTCTTTTGAAATCGAGTGCCACCACTACGGTCAACACTTGTCGCACCATTCGCCTCAATGTGAAAACGACAGAGTTGAATTCCTTGACGTCCCAAATGCGGTCTTTGCGATTGTATAGCACAAGTGGCAAGAAGGAAGGCGGTGAGGAAATCGTATCGCATTCCGGCTATGTGAGTGGATTCAGCACACAAGGCAACGTCACTGGCAAAGCAGGAGCATCAGCATTCCCTTCGCAACAATTCAAAACATACAAGCCAACAACACCTGGCAAACGTTGGTTGAAGCGTGTACCTCGTGACCATTTGTACAAGGGCAAGGCAGTGCGTCGATTGACTGTTGCTAAGCGTTCAACGGGTGGTCGTAACAACACCGGTCGTATCACTATTCGTCATCGTGGTGGTGGACACAAGAGACGTATTCGCTTGATCGATTGGTATCGTATGGAGTCTGGTCAACAACAAGTTATGCGCCTCGAGCACGATCCAGGCCGTAGTGCATGGATTGCCTTATTGCGTCATGAAGAGACCGGTAATTTAAGCTACATTGTGGCTCCTCATGGTGTCAAGCCTGGAGACAAGGTGACAAGCTATCGTACAATCGACGAATCATCATTGGACGTGGATGAGGAGAATGAAGGAATCACACGAACGGTGGCTATTGATGTGGGTAATTGCATGCCTCTCAAGATGATGCCTGTGGGTACAATCATCCATAATGTGGGTCTCAAGCGTGGTGGTCCTGGTGTCATGGTGCGTGCTGCTGGTGCCTATGCACAACTTATCCACACCGGTGAATCTGGTTACGCTCAAGTCCGTTTGTCAAGTGGTGAAGTACGCTTAGTACCCGTCGATGCATGTGCTACTATTGGTGCTGTAAGCAATCCCGATCATCAACACGAGTCCCTTGGTAAGGCGGGTCGATCAAGATGGATGGGCATTCGTCCCACAGTACGTGGTATGGCTATGAACGCTGTGGACCATCCTCACGGTGGTGGTCGTGGTAAATCTAAAGGTAACAAGGATCCACGTTCGCCATGGGGTGTACTCGCTAAAGGTGGCAAGACAAGAAAAACTCCCAATCAATTCGTTGTCAAACCTCGTCCTAGACGATAGACGCAATCCTTTCATCATCCACACCTTTTTTTTTGTACCTTTATTCATTTCAACCAATTCCAATACACAACCCAAAAAGTAGACTTGTAAAATAATATCCATGTTTCTTGTGTGTGTGTGATTGTGTATGTGTTTTCAAAATGTACTCTCCCCCTTTCTTGTCAAGCATGTGCTGCTATAGATAAAGTTGGTGGGTTCCAAGGCGATGGGATACAAGCAAGGCTGATGCTCGTAAGGAGTGTGATGCTCATGGGCTATCTGAAAAACCAATAAAACTAGGTTTGCGCTGTAAAGGAGACAATTGGATACATATGGACAAAGAGGTGACATGTGTCATTGTGGCTTTTGAGTTGACAAAACAAATGATACATGTATACATGTATACATGACCGCATCGTGTGCATTGACCATCGCCAACGTGGGTTCCTTTGGCGTAGCGTAGCATTATAAACGTGTGAGAGAAAAATGTTTGTTTTTCTTCTAACCCCCCCCCCAACTCACGTATTAGCTGCATGCGTCTCGAGAACATTTTGGTCATATGTGCAGTGTAGCTTTTATTTCCATAACGTATAAGGTTGACCGCGTACATAAAGAGGACAATATCTAGGGGTGTAAAACGATCGAATGGAAAACGTAGTAGCGCACGATCAAATCTCTTCCATTATTGTCAATCGAGAAATAAGGTTCTTTGAGTAATCGAGCATGATGAAGGAGAAAAGGGGTGATAGGTGAGCGTTTATACTTATATCCATGGAGAGCGCAAAAGGAGTCAAAGGGGGTGGGATCGAGACTGATATGTGTGTATGTGCCCCAGATGAGGCTGTACATAGTACCATTCGCATGGTGCCCGGATTTTGTGAGCTTATACAGATATACTGCTTTTGTTTTGTTTTCTTCCCTTTCTTTATTCTTTTTTTTTTTCAACTCTGCAAGTGACCCTTATCCCCATTCCTAATCCTTCAATTACTTTTACGATCAAAGATGCCTCGCGAACTTGTATTTGATCAAGGCGTCTTGAAGCTGTCAAGTTTCGATCCACTCTCAAACCGTGTCGAGACTCGTATATTGAAGCTTCCTGATGTCCCTGCACTCGAATCGCTCGAACAGCTCTTTATCAATACAACATCCACTCCCTATACCACACAACCCAACAATACGCGTACTACCGAAGTTCCTTTGTTACGTTCAACTCGTTCATTGAATACAAAGAAACCATTATCACCTAACCGAGCTCCACGTCGCTGCTACTCAAATCCCGCTCTTTCGAAAAAGAAGGATGTCATGGGTTCATCAGGTAAGATCCAACACATGTTTTAACCCATTTTCATTCTTACACATATGCTCTATAGCTGAGACGTGGAAAATGCCTCGCCGATCTCCATCCAAACGCAACTTGCTGAATGCGCTAAGCGGCCTTATCCAAAAAGCAAAGCGACCTGCTTCGATTCGTCGACGAGTTAGCAGTCGTCGCTCTAGTGCCAATAGCAGTATTCAAGGAACTTGGCATACACAAACATGGTTGATCGAGATGCGAGCATCAACAGATAGTTTGGTGGAGCCAACAACAAAGGGATCACGATGCTGTCCAAGCGAGAATTGGTGGGCTACATCACCACCATTGAACACAACCACCCATGTTCTGTAGCATTAGCATCACTTCTCCATGGCATCATTATATCCCTTTTCCTATTACGCGTATAGTTCAATCACCAACCACCCCATCCCATCGTTTATTTTTTCATGTATGCAAATATTTTTTCTTCCACTTGTCAAAACGGCGTTTCCTTATCTGGTATCCGAAGATACGCCGGGGAACCACTTGTAGATGTAACCATCATCATCACTTTCCTAGTAGTAACACTCCCCCCATTCCACTCTCTTTGTTCCAAATTTTTCTCTTGTTATCAGCTACAACACAGACCATCATTGAAACTTCATCTCCTTTTTGTACATGGCTGAATGATGAATCACTTTGATAGGACAACAATAGCAAATGGAGATTGCTGCATGATGTATGCATGCCCCCATCTCTATTATAGACTCATCTCCTAGAAGTCTCTTTCATGCAGAACCCCAATAAGCATGATCATCATGAATAATAGGGTGAAAAAGAGTGCTTGCAGTTTCCACATACACATACATGCAGTGCCTCAGTTTCGTGTATGTATATTTAAGCTATTGTAAATGAAAGAATGAAAAAGATCAAGGGGGTTGGTTAAATTTGTGCTTCAATAGAAACGCCGTAAACTCTTTATCTTGGCCCCTCTTCTCTCTCTCCCGCAAAGACCACGCACACACGCCTTGTTGGCTCATGCACCTTGTGCTATTCCAAAAAAGAAACGCCCTAATGCACAGCAACGTTACCAAAATGCTGCTGGGAATTCAATGCATTCGACGATGATTGACAAAAACAAGGACCAACAGGATGTTCTCCGAATTGGCATCTGCACGTGTTGATTGTGTGTGTATGTCTTTTACAATACTACATCATACAAGCAACTTGTTCTTCATATCTCTCTATAATACGACCTATACATAGGTCGTTATCAATCATCTTTTTGTTGTTGGAAGATTCTATTTTGGGCGTTATTGCATTCAACCTATCGCATGTGTGCAACGTTTTCTAATAAAGGGCAATCCGAACGGCTGATTGTTTGCAAGGACCACCACAGCTAAACGTATAACCGAGATCAAACAATCAAGGATTCAAATTGATCCCTTTTCACTGAACCATTACATACGCGTGGGCATGTTGGCAAAGGTTTAATTTTTTTTTCACATGTGGCAAAACAACGTGGATGATTTATCCATGTACAGCATCATGCGAGTGATAGACGATACATAGCACGAGCACTCTCTCTTTCTCTCCTACACATTTCTCCTCCTACATACATACATGCAACCTTCAGTGGTCCACTTTTTTTGCCCATCACACTTTAGAATCGTAACACAAAGGGAATATCATATATATTTATACGTGTCTGCTTGCTGATTACCGCTAAACGTAAACAAGCTGCGTTCGAGGTGTGAGGATGACACCGCAACTGATATATGGGTCGGGTAAGGGAGGGATGGGGAAAGGTTGGTCGCGATTGACTACGCGCTATATGCGTATAATAATATAAGACGAGGGGGGGTATGATGCCATGGAAAATACAGGTACTGTTATATAAATCATTCCTCCACTTGAAATCTCAAAGGTGAAATCTTTCGATTGGTGCCCTTAATAAACGGATCCTTGCGCCTGGGCAAAAAGCCTCGAGGTTTGAGTGGACTTAATAGCTTCTTGTGCCTCATCATACGGAGCTCTGCAACAATTATCCTAAGGTGATCAGGATTGGATCGGGTATCTCGGGTATACGTGTTGGTCTCGGGATTAAACCGCGGTTTTGTGGTAGCTTCGGATCGTCGACGTTGCGAAGCCGGTCGTCTTGGAGGTGGTGGCATGGGTATCAATCCTGCCTTTGTCGTCGATTTCTTTTTCAATGATTCAGGGCTTGCTGATACAGGGGATGGTGGTGGTGATGATACGACAAGTGACCATCTCAATTTGGCTATTGTCTGTGCAAGTCGCACTTGTTGCATATCTGAAGGTCGTGGTGGAGAAGATGACATGACATAGGAGGCTGTAGTCGACGTTGAAGGTGTCTGTGCCTTTGAAAAAGATGTAATTGAATGCCGTCGTACCAATGTCTTGTTGTCTGATAGTACGCTTTTAACACTGAAAGAATCCCCTTCATCATCATCATCCTCGTCTTCCTCATCATCCTCATCCGCTTCTTCACCATCACTTTTCCAATTCGCATGAACGACACGACCACGTAGTGTTGCTTCCTCCTCATCCTCCTCATCCAATGCATCATCCAATGATTGTACTTGATCGGTTGTCTCGGCTGCTATAGCATCTCGTATTTCAGTGGCGGGATCACTTAAAGAGGGTGGTGGCATATGCAATGGTAGTACTTGTGTCAAAAAGCCGGCAGATAAAAATGTCGAGAATGGATGCGTCTATCAACCATTATTGAATGAGTATCATAGCAACGAGGACGTTGTCTCTCTCTCTCTCTCGCTCTTACCAATTCCTCTTCGTCTGGTAGACTTTCCTTGCTGTCAACCACTATCCAATCTTCCACATGGGACATGCGACGCATTGTTGGTTTCAGCTGTTGCGGCTCGTCTTCTGGATCCGGCGATTTACGACGTGATCTATGCTTGCTGCTCTTCTTTTTACGTTTCTTGAGGAGCGGTGGAATGGCGCCATAAGGTTTCGGTGCTTGAGCAGCGAGCTGCTTGATAATCTCCTTGTACGAGGTTGGTTGTTGGCCGTCGGTCATGGTTGACATTGGGAACGGTTCATTCTGCGAGATTGACAAAAGAGTAGGCATAAGTGTAGAAAAGGGGTACAAGAGAAGAAGGAAAGGGAAACAGGGCCAACAAGTGGGTTTGGAGGTTTTGCTGCTGGGCACAAAAAAAAAACGGAGAGTGTGAGTTGCCTTCCCTTTTCTCACCTGCTTATTACTGATACTACTACCACCACACACATGTACGCTCTTTCCCATTTACCGAACACCTTTTTGGATAAACTTTATTGGTGCACCCAACGATCACCCTTTTCATGCCACCTTCGTCTGTAGTGCATATTGAAAATCAGTACCACAACCGAACGAATATCATAGTATGTACTCTTGTTGTCAAAAGCAATAAATGGTTTCACAATGTCATCCGAAACCTTTGTCTCTGCAATACATAAACCCGTCGCCGACAATTATTTGGATCATCATTATTAAACACTCTACTAGCCACTAATTATCCATCTCTCTCATAATTTCCGTTTCAGCTCATATGCATCCCTTTAGCTCCACCTGAACTCTTTCTTTATGATCGTGGCGAAAAAAGTCCGATAATGTTATTCAAGTGTAATAAAGAACGCATGCTATATAAAGTAGAAGACTTGCTAGAATGATCGATCACGACGTCTATTAATACCATCCCATACCTACCATAAATTAGCTGTACCAATCAACCAAAACATTATCCAATAATAGAGAGAGCTCTTTGGGGTCAAACATAAGAAAGGGATAGCCCACCCTCCCCCCTCACTATTGATCTACTGCCAAGCCTATGTAGGTACTATACAATTGGTATGATTGCATTATTGCTGCAGCTATAAACCCATCATACGCTATTGAAGGTTGTGTATTCTTAACATTATCAACCATGCCCATTTACCGAACGCATCATCATATGCAGCCACGACGCATGAATAGATGCAAAACCTAGCGTTCTCGACTTTTTTTGTGCTATCAACGGGCAGTTGCCGAATGAGATACAAGCATTTTGCCATGTGATTTGTTCCAGAGTACAATGAATGGAACACAAGAACCTGCTTGTATCCGATAGCTTAATAGTATATGCGTGAATCAAACCGAGTTAGTATATATAGTGGTCATTGTTATGCGTAATAATGACACTTGCTGCATTGTCAAAGGAAAGGATGATAACCTAACAAAATCACCCAATCGTTTATTGCACGTTATCAGCATCCACTACCCAAAGTACTAGCATGATTATGTTTTATGAATTATGGTTGCGTACAATGAAAGCAGCAACGTGGCTAGCATGTACGACAGCTGTGGGAAAAGTATAGAGATGTTAAAGTTGACATCATTCGGACATCCAATATAGTGCCAAAGTATAGGTGGAAGCCCCAGAAGCAGCGCGTTGTCGTTGTTTTTCATTTCTCTTTGTTTCTATCAAACATCATGCTTGCCAACGTTGCTCGTCGTGCTTTGACCAATATTCCTCGTGCTTCTGCTATCGTTGCACCCCGTGTTGCTACCCGTCCTTTGGGTGCTGTGGCTCGTCCTGCCGTTGCTGCTATGACGCGTATGCAACCATACTCCACTGCTGGTGCTCCCAAGACCGCCACTATTCAACGTACGTGCTCATTACAACGCATGACTCAAATGAACAACTCGTTAATGTGTGTTTACAGACACTGCTCCTCAATGGACTGCTGACGCTGTTGTTGACGGCACCTTCAAGAACCTCTCGTTGTCTGACTATAAGGGCAAGTTCCTTGTCATGGTCTTTTATCCTGCCGATTTCACCTTTGTGTGCCCCACCGAGTTGTTGGCTTTCAGCGACCGCATTGAGGATTTCCGCAAGTTGGGTGCTGAAGTGGTGGGCATTAGCGTTGAGTAAGTGGATGAGAAATTTGATACTATCAATGTCAACATGTCCTTCTAAATGCTGCAATCTCCATAGCAACGTTCACTCTCACTTGGGTATGCTTGGATACAATCATCGTATAGGATGATGATGATGATGAAACGCTGATACAATATCATTCAATCATAGCATGGACCAATGTTCCTAGAAAGCAAGGTGGTTTGGGTGACATCAAGATCCCCTTGGTTTCTGATATCAAGAAGGAGATTGCCACTGACTACAATGGTAATTGTGTGGATGGATATCAAAAGAGTACTTGTATTGATTCATTTTACCTTGATCTATGTAGTGTTGATCCCCGAAGCTGGTTTGTCTTTGAGAGGTTTGTTCGTCATCGATCCACAACAAAAGCTTCGTGTTGCACACATTCACGACCTCCCCATTGGCCGCTCGGTTGATGAGACTCTCCGTGTCATTGAAGCTATCAAGTTCACCGATGAACATGGCGAGGCAAGTATCAGAGTGCAATAATGAGTACGGAGCAATGTAGGCTAATCCATGAGGGATCAATAGGTTTGCCCTGCAAACTGGCAAAAGGGTGACAAGACCATCAAGCCTAACCACAAGGATTCCAAGGAATACTTTGAAGCTGTCAACTAGATGTGCAATACACTTGTAACCTGGTAAATAAAAAGATACAACACGGCATCACTCGTTTCCGAAAATGCACCCATGTTACAATGACGTTTAGCTAAGCTAAAACTTGAGTGATCAAAGTGATACAAATGGTCACAAGTAAGCTCATTCTAATGTTCACTCCACATTTAATGCTGGTTCCTTTTAACCCCACACTACAAGTCAATTGGTCTGACAAAGCGCAATCGCCACGTGAAATCGTAAATGCATATATAATCCTCTTCACGTTCCCTTTACTTTATCTTTATTCATACAACCTACAATGACTTCCTCTCCTAACTACCAATACGAGACTGTCAAGGTCATCGTTCATCCGGATGGCGTTGCTCATGTCGAATTGAACCGCCCAAAAAAGTTGAATGCCTTCAATGACGAGTAAGGGCTATTGCCATGTCACTTTTGGAAACCGAGACAACGGGATCTTGATATGCGATTGACTTGTAGGATGGTACGCGATGTACGAACCGTGTTCCGTGATATCACCCATGACAAGAATGTTCGTGCTATTGTGCTCTCTGGTGCAGGCAGGGCTACCACTTCAGGCTTGGATCGTAAGCTAGCATTCTTCGACAATGACATGTGATAGTAGTAATAAATACTAACTCCCTCCTCCAGTGGCAGAGCAGAGCCTCAGTAGCCTTACGGATGGTGATGCTGATATTGCTCGTAACGTGTATGCTACACGCAAGCACATTAGGGTGAGTCATGATTAACCAAGTAATGTATGTGCTATTCAACTTACCTATCTTTTTACATGATAGGATTTCCAAGATGCATTCACTGCTATTGAAGAGTGTGAGCAACCTGTGATTGTGGCCGCCCACAATGTCTGTATCGGTGCAGGTGTCGATATGATTACAGCTTGTGATATTCGCTATGGTACCAAGGACTCTTATTATGCTGTCAAGGTGAGGAACTTGAAGAATCCATCTTGCGGATAAACATCCTGACAACGACGATGATAGGAAGTTGATATTGGTCTCGCTGCCGACGTTGGTTCCTTGCAACGCTTGCAAAAGGTTATTGGCAACCAGAGCCTTGTACGTGAATGGTGCCTCACAGGCCGCAAGTAAGTTCTATCCTATCATGAAGAGACTCTTTATGCATATAGCTGATACGAGATGATTCAAAAAAGGATCGATGCCAATGAGGCCTACCAAACGGGTCTTATCAGCAAGTTGACCGATACCAAGGAACAAGCATTAGAAGAAGCCTTCAAGACGGCTCGTGTGATTGCAAGCAAATCTCCAGTGGCTGTACTCGGTACAAAGTAAGCTTCACTTGTCATCCTTTCGTATATAGAACAAATGTTTATTCACAATCTCTATGTATCCCACAAAACAGGCACTTGCTCAATTACTCTCGTGATCATTCGGTTGCTGAAGGTCTCAAGTATACCGTCACGTGGTCCTCTGCCATGTTGAACACTGAAGATATCCCATTGTCTGTTCAAGCATTTATGGAAAAGAAGCCTGCCAAATTCTCCAAATTGTAATAACATTTCCCAAAGCACCGTGAATGTATTAGGTTGTTGAATAAAATGAGAGTGTATTTACAATGAAATGTCTAGTAACAGCAATCACAATCAAAGGGACATTGAGGAGTGTCTACATGCAATGTCTTTAATCAGTAACGCATCCCATAGATTACAATGAGCATCCTCTTTACCTTTGCCTTCACCTATCCGGAGATCCTTCACATCATACAAGGGATAACCATCCTCCGTTGTGCGCTCTAATTCATGCATGAGTAACAATGTCGATTACCATAGATCCAAATCGCTTTGACTTACTGGCTTTCTTTCCTCGAGAATCTCCAAAGCTATCATCGTCTTCAGGAGGTGCTGGTGGTTGCTGTCGCTTGATTCCCTTTTTGACAGATGCCAGTTCTGCAAATACAACTTCTTCCACCTTGTTCTCTTGATCCTCTTGCTTCTCTTTGTCATCGCTACTATCCTCCTTCTTCTTCTTGTCTTTTTTGTTCTTTTTCTTTGTCGATTCCTCCTCTACGCTCTTGTCGTCTTTGGGTAACTTTTTGGTGGCAAATATATCATCGATCTCGGAATTGCTCTTGGCTTTCTTTGCAGTGGTGCTGGTGGTGTCTTTTTTCTTCTCTATGGTGTCGCATTCAACAATCAGCATCCCATTTCAGAGCAACGAGCAGATCGTTTATACCTTTAACCATGGTGTTGTTGTTGTGAGTAGTCAATGGAAGGAAAAACAAGTGGAAAAGCAAGCGGCTTATCCTTTTTCTTTTCTTGCAGCCACCTTGATGCATCCCATTGCAGCCGATACACACGAAGCACAAGTCATTCGAGAATACCGTGATCGTGAGGTTGCCTTCTTCAACAACTTGCCCACAGCGCAGCGTGCGTTACTACGAGCCCATCATATTGATCCAGCCGATTCACTGTTGTATGGCGAGTTGGCGTTCGTCCTTGTCGGTCTTAAACCATGCGTGCTGATTGATTTCCCTCGAGACGCCAGTGCCTCAACAAGCATCACACACCTCTATCGACAGGCAGTCTTGGATCCATTGAAAGAGCAATATGATATATGCATCAACGAGATCCATCGTCCATTGGCTAGTGATGAAATGGAGCTTAAAGGGTGTTTATTGGTGCACAAGTCATGTCCATTAGTACAACAACTCCTGGATCAGCAAGATGAACAAGTATCAGAGACATTGCTTGCCAAATTACTTGATTACCCTGGTCGATTACCCGAGTCATCCGACGAGATATCAACCATGTGCGAAGTTGTATATTATGCAATCCCATCAAAAGTCATTCTCACTACCTTTGCTGCACAACAAGATGAATTGGATCAAGTCAAGGCTCATTTTGCACGCTACAAGGAGCAATGTCATACACAATTAGGCATGGAACTTGGCCTGCTGGTACGTCGACCAGGTTTTTAGACTTTATCGAGATGTTCGTGTACAAAAAAAAGGATAAACGAAAAGGTATATAACATTATTGTGTATGTCCGTATGATGTGTGGCGTTGGAGGGTGGCACGGCGGATGTTGTTCAAAGATCACAGGATGAGAAAAGGGAAAAAAAGGATTTTGTATGTTGTGGGAAGAATGTGCAAAGGTTGTCGAGTGTATAGGAAGGAAGGAAGGATATGCATGCGTTTATGTTGTGCTCTAGCAGACGTAATGAGGTGGAACAGCAGGAGGTGGTTGCGATTGTCGTTGTGTCTTTTTCTGTTGTTGAAGACGATCCATGAGTTGTTTAAGTTGGTCACTTTCAAGCACATTGTCAACACGGGCCTGTAGCTCTGGATCCAACTTATAAAACTTGCTGGTATGTCGTGTGGGGATTGATAGAGGATGATTATTATTGTTGCTGCTGCTACTCGTTTCATTCTGTGATGGTGATGCTACTCGGTTGCTATGACCTGAACCATGCTGTTGCAAAGAAAAGGCGCGTCGTGCCAATGTGGCGTTGCTATGGGCGGTAGATCCATTTTTGCATGATTCATCCTGATTATCGGGTGAGATTTGTAGCTTGGTGGATGACGACGAAGGATAATAAGCGGATTGTGGTCGACGACGTTCCAACCACTGATTGACTTTGGAGGATGACTTTCCAAACATCTTTTACGTATAGCACAGTCAATAACAACAACAACAACACAAAAGAGAAAAGATAAAAGATGAATATGGAGGAGAAGAAAACAGGAGTAATTGTTTTTTTGTTAATGAACAAGGAGAAAAGGTAACCATTGTGCCTTTTATATAAAAGCTGTTTTCGGTACACAAGTGATCATAAAGCATAATATACGCTTGAGTAAGTATGCACGCCAGCGAGTGGAGGAGAAATTGTGCTAAAATTAGCAGCCCCCCAGTACAAAAAGGCATAGGTTGAATGATCCTGCGCCCCACTGAGAATTGGTTGCAAAATGGGCAATGTTCTCGGACACACTACAAAGACAGCTTTCATCATGACAACCTTTACCGGAGAGAACCACGGAAAAGAGAGAAAACCGACACTATTGTCAGCAACACACTTAACCCCGCCCCTGCATGGTGGTAGTGCTTGGCAACAACTACATCACCACCTGCATACTCAAATTGCATACTGTATACATACATAGGTGGCAACACACACACACACACAAAGCACATGGTCCCGCTCCAATGTACTTGAACATGCAGTCTTTTGATATCCAGTAAGCAATAGATGGTATAGCATCATCGTACAAACGTGGTTGAGCGGGCTGTGTAAAACTTTGTGGTGCTCATTTTCCCCTGGGTAGATGAGCTTGTATACCTTTTTGCATTTGGCGGGCCACACGTACACATATATACAAAAGTATCTCATCAAAGATGCAACGTTATTATATACAACGGCTGGGGAAATCATAAGATACAATGCTCTCGCGCGAATGTTTTTTGTGTTGCAACGACGAAGCCTCGTTCATATGCCTTTTAGCCTTCTCATATTATTACAAGTTTTGTTACTATACGATCATTGACAACCAGCGTCGTTTGTTTTGCATTCATCATGTATCTTTTACATGTTGTTATCGTACTACCTGCATCCTCTAACGAACATGATGATCACCAGCCAGCTCCGTCTCGGGCAAAGAATATCACATAATAGCTTCAACGGCGAGCCTAACCTTATGCGAGTGAACACCATCATTTTTGAACCATTTGTTCAAACATGGATTATACCAATTTTGATACATTCCAGGCATCATTTAGAAAAATATGATAAACGACGTGCCGATAAGACATCACGTCATCCGCTTTGGTGATTCCCACCATCATCACAGTATCACATGGGATACCTGCCGATCAGCTGGATCCTTGTTGTTTGATGCATGATAATAAAAAAAGTGAAAGGGAAGCCATCAGATTGTGATGGTTTCTTGTGTCTAAAGAGGTGGATGGAATTCGCTATTATCATGTTACCAGTATCCTGGTACTATGTATGTGGCTTCGCTGAAAAACATAACGTGGCACAGAAGATGTCAAAAAACACCCCAATGTGCCACGCGTGTAGTTCTTCTTTTCGCTCCATCAGCTTCTGAGATGCATAAATGATCCATTATCCTGCAGCTATTTGGATTCGATACCATAGGACGTTGCTCTTTAGCAATACCTTTTTGGTCGATTTATAGCTAAGCACAACGCAATCTAAAAACTCTATGCATGAAATGATTAGCATTAATATCAGCAGCACAACATTCATGAGCGGCATGATGTTTACGGAAACCAAAGGACGATGAATGGGTTTGAAAACAGATAGGTAGTCGTACAACGTCATTGTAGTACAAGCTTGTCGGCGTTGTTTTTTTTATCCGCATAGTTCTTCGGATGGTCCGCTCCGGTGATAGAGATGCAACATCGTTTTACTTTGATGGTGTACCGATTCAATCAGTGGACATCAATCGCCTATCTTAAAGGTATATGGATGAATCCTCATATCAGCGGATACTCATTTGACTATAATGAATGGAGGCAGTTGGCAATACAAAACCAACCACACACATGCATCACCCAGGAGACCCATCTTTTTTAATTCACTGGTCGCCGCTACTTCTCGTAAAAGCTATCCTTGTTACTATAGTGATACAACAAATTGACTTGCGCTATGTACCCTGCATTAAAGAGAACAAAGCAGATCCGCGTCAATGATTTGTTGGTGTGAAGTAACAGTTGTATGTGTTAAGGGGGCAAAGCTCATATCGAGTATTCACGTCCTAGTATACACAACACGCATCACGTACCAGGACATGGATCATGAAATCCAGCAACAGCTTTCCTTCACCAATTGACTATTCCTTTCATATGTGACCTTCACCCTCA
The DNA here is from genome assembly GCF_029851405.1 of Lichtheimia ornata. Classification (NCBI taxonomy): domain Eukaryota; kingdom Fungi; phylum Mucoromycota; class Mucoromycetes; order Mucorales; family Lichtheimiaceae; genus Lichtheimia; species Lichtheimia ornata. The sequence continues at coordinate 367,344 of NW_026695344.1, forward strand.
TTATAATCAACGCATGGTCATTTATTATACAACATGGTTTTATCCATCGCAGCCTTCTTCAAGTGTGGATCTTTGTGATGCCAATCATGTTGTTTGCACAAAAACAGGAGTCCTGCGTGATGATCACCGTTGCCAGAGTACCGTTGCCATGCCAACACCAAGGAGCAATATTTGTCTCCTCCCACTCTCCATAAGATCTTGGCATTATCAGCTATTTTCACGCTCTAAAGGGCGCCTCTTAACGCAACGTAGAGGATGATAAAGCATAAACTTGTCAATTAGATAATCTCATGATCATTCATTGTCAGGGGTGTGAGCTGCTGGATAGGAGATCCGGCGTATCGATGTGAGTACCACGTCCCAAAAAGGAAGGTTGTCAATTGGGATGTGTTTAATGAGCTGATATCTGCATTGGTTGCCTTAATAAAATATCACCTAGGACTTGGAGAAGAATAATGGACAAGGTGGTCCTAACATTTCATCAGGATCCATTAAGTGATATCAATGATAACATGATCCACCATGATACCATGTCCCGCTACAAGCCATAAGAGAGGATCGACCCTTGTTGTTATCTTTAGCAGCATTGATGCTCTAGTTGCCATTAAAAGGATTGCAACCTTTGGATTGGAAGGTGCCTGTTGTCAATGCTGAGATTGAAGATGTGGATGACTTTCATGAAGAATGAAAAAGGGATGCTACTACACATTGCTGTTGAAAACAAAATGCTGTTTTTGGCATAAAAATCGTTGCTTCTGGTTGAGATGACTACCAGCTGATAGATGATGCGCTGCATAAAAGCAGCTTGTTGTTGCTTGTTTTCATGCCATTTCGTTCTTGAGAAGGGGATGGCAGTATATGAATTTGGGAGAGAAGGCACATGGATGATGCAAAACAAATGTCGATATAGGAGAATGGAAAAGACAATATCCACGGAAAATGCCACAACGCTTATCGCTTTGCACGTCCTTCATTTCTATGTCTTTGTAACACTAGCCAAATTCATCCGGATGGGTTGCACGCCGCTTCATGCGATACACATGCTGCACACATTGCGTGACATGAACCGTGCATCCAAGCACAGAGCATGTTTTACATGACAATGATATTGAATTTGGCGTCACTGCTCACATTGTTGTGGTCTCCTGAATAAGGTAGGTAGATGACTGTGCAAAAAGCTCACGTTTGTAGGTGGTGTTGTTACTAGCTTAGGGTGTCGGCACGACATCCCCTCCTTATTACAATACGCTTTACAATACACGTTTGATGATGTATACACGATCCCCATCTCTTTTGGTCTCCTATGTACTAATGCATAGTGAGGATGATATGCGTAAAAAATGGTATAGTTTCTTAAAAGCGATTGACTCCCATCTCCCGTTCTTCTGTAAAGCATGTTGAAAGGGATGGACGATGCCGCAAGCATCAAAAGAAGCTTTTGTCTTACCCATGCATGAACTTTATGTACGGGTTTATATTACACGCCAATGCGTTGTGGTGTCTTTTTGGGCCCAGACCTTCTTGACAAGTTGATACATATACGATGATCTTATACACCAACCCATGAACCAGTGATCCTTCCCATGAAGATACCATCGTCATTATGCACCATTTGTGCGACTACTAATCAAACGTATTAGAGCATTGAAGATATGTATGTCTACATAGTAGCCAGGGGGTTTGGTCATGGTAGTGTGCTGTTGCTGATGCCCAGGAGAAAAAGTGCAATATGGATCTGAATGGGTACCTACCATATACAGCTGCATACGCCTTTGCTTCTAAAAAGGCATAGCCGTATAGGTTGCTTAACTTGCCTCTCTCACATACTCTCACCCTCCAACTCTCAAAACGAAATCGATCTCCCTAATGCAACTTACATACACCCCACTTTGTTGTTGCACATTGGCTCATTGTTAATAACCAAAAGGGTGCCTTCTACGTACATAGGGCGTATAATATGTATCCTGTCATTGGATTAATTATGTATGTACACAGCTTGGGAGCTTCTATTGAGAACATGTTATTATTGGGCAAGTGTGCGAATAAAGATAATCTTATTTTGTGTTGTGTGCCAGCAGATCGAAATGTGCTACGCCTATCAAATTAGTTCTCCTTTGTTTGTTTTCAATAGTAGCATGACTTGGACAACCGCATGTGTGAGTGGGTGTTTAACAAGTTGAAAATAGTGTATTCTTGATTCCCAACCCCACATGGGACACGAGTTTGCCCGCGCGCGCGGTGTACATGTATTATAGATCTGGTTCCCAAAACGCTCTGCATAAACCACACATGTATATCCACCACCTTCTCCCCCATGTAGGCACACACCATTAATGTGCATGAGAATTTTCCAAAATGCCATTTTCAGAAATGCCTTCTTTATTATGATTGAGAGAGTTCCCTTTTGCCTGTAAACGTGCCCTGTACTTTGCGAACTTTCATCTCGCCAGGAGTTATTGCTATTTCGGTGTTGCGTGTGTGTTTGTAGTACTGTATACGAGAGCAGATCCAGGGGTGCGAAATATAGGGAACCGCGGGGAAAGGAGAATGAGGAGTGAATAGGATGATGATGATGGATCGGGAAAACGAGAGAGAGAGAGAGCAAATATGATCATGGTTTCAACAAGGTAATGGGGCCAAAGGTCTAAAAGACAAAAACAAAAACGTCGTCGGTCTTCCATCAAGGAAAACTCACATGTTGTATGTGCATCGTAGTTGATGAGGTTATGAAATGGTATATACTGCAAGCAAGTTGTGTGTGTGGTGTGTGTGTGTAAGTGATATGTGCGTTGTTGCATGTGTGTTGATATGTGCTTGTTGGACTGGATACACGCTGAAATCAATAAGGTTGCTGACGTTCGCTCTTTAATGAAAGAATGTGCAACGGCTGACGTGAATGATCCGGAACACGGATGTAGCACTTTGACTATATCCAAAAAGTTCATAGGTGAGTTGCATGTATACATAGCATGGATAAAATCATACCTTGGCATAAGGCTGATGTCGTGGTCGGTAATACTTTGGTGGTCGATCAACAGTAATTTGGGTATCATAAGGTGCATTGACAACCACCAACACATCCTGCCTCAATTTTGATTGATAACGAGCGAGATCATCCAATGTCAAGTAGCAGTGTTGTCGATTTCGCTTAAACATCTGTTCAATTTCATGATCCACACGCCGTTTAGTGTCAGCCAGTCGCTCGTGTTCCTTTTCAAGCGAAACGTTGTGTGTCCGTAAATAGGCAAGCCGACGTTCCAGTTCTTCCAGGTTGGCACTATTGCTGTTATTGCTGGTTGTGCTTGATGCTGCCGATGTCACGGATGATAATGATGATGTGGATGATGTAGGAGATGAAACAACCTTCCTTTGGTCAACAACGTTGGGCGATGATGATGATGATGATGATGCAGTATGGCCACTATTGCCGCTGCGAGAGCGCACAAACAAAAGAAAATAGGATGAGCATTTCCGGTACCCAACAATTTACTTTTTTCAGAGCAAAAGTTTTCCTTACATCCATCGCACATGGTTCTTTGAGTTCTTTTCAATGAGTCGAATGCCTTCAAGTACATTGGTGATATCGTAAATGCGTCGCTTTTGTACTTTGAGTTGCTGAGCAGCTCGGTTGAGATCCAATTCTCCATTAGGACTGGAACGTAAGAGAGCAATAAACTTTTTTGTCAACAAGCCAAGCGATGAGTCGTAACGACAGGATTGAGCGTTAGGTGAAGTGAGTGCACCGGATGGATGAATTTGGAAGGGCACTGCAAATTGGAGGAGGAGGAGGAAGATGTTGAGTTGACGATGTTTCTGTAAGCGGAGTGCCAAGACTCATACCTGATTCATGGCGGGAACGTCGATGAGTATGCGTCATTGTGTGAGAAATAAGGAAGAAAGAGTAAAGAAAAAGAGAGAGAGAGAGAGAGAGAGGAAGGGGAAATATGCAAGAAAAAGTGGTAAGGGCGGCTTTAAAAAAATAAGTCAGCAGAATAAGTCAGGGATAAGAATAAGAAAAAAAGAGGGAAGTAACGTCGTCATGCAGCGGCCAACATGTAAGCTCGTCTTTTTGTGCATCTGCACGGACCGGAGAAGCCTCCTATTTGGGCTGATGCTGATGCTGATGCTGGTGATGCTTGCTGCTGCTGCTGCTGTTGGCACAAGACCTCCTCGCTTGTATAGGCAAACTGCTTCATTATGACACAACCCCTGCTGATCAGGCTAATGCGTGTATTGTGTATCCATCATCATCATCATCCGTTGATGTCGCCTCGTACCTCCTTGAATACTCTAATGGGAATTTCCGCCCACCCATTTTTTTTTGCTCTTCCCCCTTTTGTTACTGTGCTGCAGCCGGCTGGGTTACACAACCTGTCGTATCTCCCATTAAGGAACGAAACGCCCGGGATCATCACTTTCCAATAATCGCATTATTCAAGGACATAGACACGGAGAAAAAAGAGAAGGTAACGACACCATATGGCCCAGAATGGCCTATTGTTTGTTGCGTTAGTGCATTCTAGGAGTCATCATATTACCAAGGAGTTTTACCATTCTCCATCAAAAACGGTTCGTGTGGTTCTTTTTGTGTCGTTGCTACGGACAAGAGCCGCGCGCTCCGCATGCCATCGTGTGACAAAACCCCATGCACCACGTAGCATCATTTCCTCCATCAGGCATCATAGAGTTGAATATGAGGTGCCGTATTGTTGACTTTAGCAGATAACGTGCATTTTCCCACCATCATCATCATCATCGTCGTCATTGTGTGTTGTTTTTATTCACTCGTGGCAAATGTCGTGTGGTAGGTAGGTATGGAGATAATGTTGTCTATTCGTCTATACACAAGGAAATCGCATGATGGGTGCCTAGCGCCACGTCTGCTACTGGTTTGTCAAGCGGCACCTGTTGAGGCACAAATGCGTGTTCGTCATGTCCTAACCCAAGTCTTCCGCTTGGTCCATTCAAGCCCCATGAAAAGAGCTCACCCGATGCTGCGTGAAAAAAATCACAAACATCAGCTTGCATCCATAACAATAAACAACAAATAAGTCCCCTTTTCCCTTTTTTACCTGTGATAGCCGCTGCATAATCCGTTGTTGCAAATACACGTTTAATATCCTTGAGTCCTGGTATCCGCTTCAATGTCAACGTCTCAATCACATCCTTGCCAAGCCCAAGAGCGCCATATCCACATGTGTGTACTGCACCGTCGTCTGTTCAACATGACTTTAGAATCTCAATTTCTCTTTTGCTCATGGGTTAAACCTTATTACCTGTAAGCACGACTGAAAATGGACCACCGGCTGCAATATCGGTGATACCCCGATGTTCTAATACCACGGGCTCCAAAATCTATGATAAGAGAAAAACATCAAAGCATGAGACACAATGTAAAATAAGATATTGAACGAAGCACACTCATAATTGTCTTTGTGTTGCCATAACTTACTCTATCGACCTTGGCGCCTGTCATACCTTGCCCATATTCAGAATTGCCCCACGTCCATAACCGGCCATCAGCTGATCGGCATATGCATGTAAAGAAGGTGTGTGTGAGATATATATATACACACATATGAAAATCGAATGTCCAAATGGTTACCAGTAAGAGCCAATGTAAAATCAGTGGAGCCAGCAAGTTTCTTGATAGGAGATCCAAGTGATGGCAAAGCCTTTGGCACATTGTAATCAATAGTCTCGCCCACGCCCAATTGGCCATCTGCACCCCAACCCATGGCATAGATCATCTGATGGTCTATTATGATGATGGTGGTGATATGAATAAGTAAAGGGACGAGTGAGATTGTTGCCTTTCATTGTTACCTGTTGCGAAAACAGTGTGGTCCAGACCGCATGCAATGTCAGTGACGGTACCTCGCGTGACAACCTGACATGGCTTGTTCTCAACAACAAAGGTGCCTGGATGTGTAGCCTTGCTTTTGCCCACGCCAAGTTGCCCATACATTCCATTGCCAAACGAGTATAATCCTTGTGTCGTCACAATGTGTGAATGTTCTCTCCCACAGGCCAGCTGATGCACCTTGTCTTTGCTCTCAAACACAAGCCCATTCCCTATGAACGTACACACACACGCGCCTGTCAACAATGATTGCTCCCTCCTATATACCAACTTGCTATTTACCTGCTTGTCCACAACGATCCAATCCATATCCATAAACACGCTGTGCATCAATTGCCAATAACGAATGACCCCAACCAGCAGCTACATGCGTCACATTGCCCTACACCATATTGCCGTCATTAGCTTGTTGCTCACAACATAGGCTACTTGATCTCTCAATTCACCTTGTCAAGCGCATAATCGGATCGTCCTGTCAGCTGTACAGGCTGCTTAAAGACAGTGTTACTTGTTCGCATTCCGGCCAGCGGCAACGCTCGTGCATGTCCCCAACCATAGACGCTGTGTTTGAGCATGGTGTCGTTGTCAAGAAGTGGGAAGAGGAGTAGGAAGGATACGACCAGTCGACCCAACGGCCATTATAGAGCCGCCACATAAAACAACAACGCTGCCATTCGATATGCATGATCCTGGATTATATTATGGCATCTTCGCCTCTCATGATTATCATGTAATGGGTTATCAAGAACACTCGAGCATAGAATGACATGTACTATTATCTACTGTGCAACTGCATATGCCAATAAACTCATTGTATGGCCGCTTTAAACACCAAAAATAATGGACACAACACATGGATAGATAACATTTATCAAGTCAATCTTCGTTGAAATGCTGATTTAAGTAATCCTTTGACTTGGTGGGCGACTTTGCTCTCTACCGATTTGATCTTGCTCTTGCTGGACCGAGGAGATTGGCTATTAGTACGATGGTGATGATGATCCTTATCCGCTGATGGGACAACTTGAGTCTTGTGCCTGATAAACAGCAACTTGGTCCAGAATTTGGTGTATTTGAGCTGCTTTCGTTGGAGCTGATGCGTTGGACGTGGCAACCGCGACACTGATTTGCAACTCCTGGTGGATGGTGATGATGATGATGGTGATGATGATGACGTTGTATTTTGAGAGTGTTTCTTTTCAACAAGAATGGATGATGATGAAACCTTTGTGGTTGCTGTGGTGATGGTGGATGGTTGCCTTGCTGTTGGATGAAAAAGAGGTGTTGGTCGATTGGTTGGGAGACAAGGTAGCTTTTTGTGGTTGAGCCATGGATGTCTAAGGCAATCATGTGCTGTGATTCGTTGAGTGGGATTCTTGCATAAAAGCCGTTCAATGAGGTTGGCAGCTTCAGGTGTAATGTGACGAGGCATTGTGTATGATACATTATTGATGCGTCGAAATAGCTGTGGCATGTCTTGGCCTTGGAAAGGAAGTGTGCCTGCTAACATGGCGTATAGAATCACTCCACAGCTCCACATGTCGACGGGTGGTCCTCGATAGGGTGTGGCTGTGACCATCTCGGGCGCTGCATAAAAAGGACTCCCGCAGTATGTGTTGAGTACTTGTTGTCGTTCACAGAATTTGCCAAATCCAAAATCGCACAACCGGATACTGTGTTTACGATCAATCAGCACTAATAATATGTTGTCAGCTTATTACAATTCACTCTCCTCTTCCAAATATATGCAATGAATTACCATTTTCTGGTTTGAGATCCCTATGCACAATCCCATTCTTGTGGATGTAATCGACAGCCTCAATGATTTCTCGAAACCAACGACGTGCTGTGGATTCATCAAGACGATGACGTTGTTTGATCTTTTCAAAGAGCTCTCCACCATCGACGTACTCCATAGCCACAAAGACATTTGATTCATCAGAGGCCACTTGGTATACATTGACGATATTCTTGTGCCGTAGTCGACTTGCAAACCGCTCACAGATCGCTTTCTCGTTTTGTGCATGTTGTCGCTGATCACTGCTTTTGAACGACGTCTTATCCACAACCTTGACAGCCACCTGGATTAAAATTACCATACGTCAATCGCTCATTTATTGGTGCCCCCCTCACATGTTCTTATTGCTTTCCTTTTCTATACCTCTTTGCCAGTAGAACGATCTCGAGTCAGGTACACCTTGCCAAAATTGCCCTTTCCCAGTGTGCGTAATTTCTCATATCGACCATTGAACCATGATACAGGGTGCTCTTTTTCCTTGCTGATCTTTGTTATGCATCCAATTGAAACAATGAGTCATACATAGGATCATTCAAGATGATTCATTCTTTGCTCACCTCCTTTGATTGTGTTTTATGAGTGCTTGTTAAGGCAGTAGTTGTCATAAAGTAGTCGAATGGGATGAAAAATGGAAAGAAGAAAAAGAACAAAAGGGACCGCGCAAATACACGAGCATATTGCCCTGAGAAGATGAATGCATGTACCTGGTGCAGTTTGCATGGGTCGGAAACTTTTTGATTAGGAAAAAGGTGTATTATGTATATCCGATGAGTAACGTACATGTACAATGAAAGGTTTGACTTTGAACTACCCATACATATTCATGATATCCAAAAGAAAAGGGGGCCTTTTACTCGTGAAACGAAGGAGGAGGATGGGATAATGAATGGGCTCGTTGTAGTAAAAAGGATCATCAAAGCTGGTCACCGTACTCGGCCAACATTAACGTCAATGCTTGTCTTGCTTTCTCGTCATCTTCAATTTCCTCTTCTTCTTCTTCTTCTTCGATATCATTGTCTTCCTCCTCATCTTCTTCTTTCTCCATGGTTATACGTGGATCAGTGGTGATGGGGGTGGTAGTGGGTATCTCAGTGGTATTGTCGTCATCCTCTTCTTGTTCATCCCATAATACATGCTCATGATCACCGCTTAAGATGTTCATCAACTGTGGATCATCATCGAAATATCCGAGTTGTGTTGATTCGATATCTCCTGGAATAACGAGGGGTGTTTTAGATGCTGATATTGACTGTGAATGTAATGAAGACTGCTCCTCGTCGTCCGCCTGCGGTACAATTGCCACTCGCTTATCCAAATCGATCAAGTCATCCACATCCTTCGGTTGTGCTCTAGCCATATCTTGTAGCATATCAAAATCCATCTATATCAACTAACCTTTAGTAATTCATCCCATGTCTTGGTCATAGTATCATCTCACCTTAAGCTGTGCTAATTTGCCTTCCCAAACCCCTCGCATTTGTCGAAGAAAGCTCAAGTCGGCTTCAAGTTCTGTATACAAGTCTCGTGTTCGTTCACTACAATAAACCTTCTTTAGCTATGATTCGTAAGCAACTGTGAATGACTTACGCTTTTTCAAAGGTGCCTGCTGGAGGGCGTTGATCGTTGATCGCGAAATGGGAAGCGATGTATGAAAAGTAATCAGCATTGTAAGGTTCAGGCTTGGTTGGTGTATGGAATCGAGCTCGTTTATGTCGACCCGTGTATAAGTCTCGGACAGCCAGTGGTTGAGGACCCGTTGAAGGTGAATGGGACATTATGAAAGTACAAAGGAAAAAGACAAAGATGAATGATACGCAGGAAAATCAATTTATTGTTCATTGTCAGCAATAGGATAAATAGGGCGAATGTCCACAGGAATAGCTGCATGCTCAATACGCTCCAAAGCAGTCTTGGTCTCTTCAGAAAGCACACCGTATTTTCCAATAAATGCGTCCACTGCACTCTTATCACCATCTCCTTGAAGGATCATGATATCATGTGTCAAATCAGAAACAGCTTGTTCCACCTTGTCAAAGTCGACGCGGTATCGGTTCTCGGAATCACATACGAAACCTCCCTTCTCAACCAAGTAGTTCAATTGACATGCCTATCATGATCATTGTATTAGCATTGCTACATCTCCTTTCCTACTATACACATTCTCCCATACCTGTCCAAGACCATGAGCTTCCTTAATACCAAATCGAATGCTTCGGAAAGCGGATGCCAAAAAGGTGACCCAAAATTGCTTGTCCGTGACCTTGTCAATCTTACCCTTCTTAATCAAAAGAGTGGCTGCAAACAAACCAGCAATGTCTGTGGATCGATCATGTATCTTAGTAATGCCATCCTATCCCCTTCCTTCCTTCCTCCTACTATAATAAAACGTACCAGCCTTGGCTTCTTCCATTGCTGAATGATACTCCTTAAGTTTGGAACGCACAGTGTCACCAGCAAGCGTGTGATGTGGACCATTCGAATGGCATACTTCATGCAACAAGATATGGGTAGTGAATGCATCGCTGGTGATGTATTCAAGCTGATCCGCAGCAATGACTTGCTTTGCAATGGGTGTGAGAACATGTGCAAATTTGCCTTCTTGAACATTCTTGATGAGCACCAATTTGCTACCACCCTTCTTGATAGCTTCCTCATCGTTTGGTAAGTTATAAGCAGCCGTCATAGGGGTAGCTACATCACCAGCTGCGTAGAGTTGATTGACAACTGCAATGGGAGCAGGAATAAGCTTATCATTGCGGTACTTGTCGGGAATTGGCAAATGATCTTCCACAAATTGCAAGTCGCTGAATGCTTCGAGAAGACGAGATGATTCTTCATCACGTGCATGGATGTAGAACTCGTATGCACTCTTGAGACCAAACGCGGCATCGGTGTAAACCTCGTAAGGACCAGCAGTGACTTCCAACTTGTTGTACTTGCTCAATGACAACCAATCGAGTTCAGAGGGTAGATAGTCGTTGGATGCAAATGCCTCCGCACGTGATCTCAGGAACGTTTCAACGCTCGTCTTGCCATCCTTGATATCCGATGATGGTAACTCACTCAATGCATCTGCAGCATCACGAAAGTGCTTGGCAGCAGGCTCCAATAAATCCTTATAGCATTCTGAATAGGGGACGTAGGCCAATTTGTTGTCAGCGCCGCGTACAATACGTGTATAAAAGCTCTTGGCCTTGGCTTCTTCATCCTTGGATAACGTGCTTGTCCATTCTTCAAATTCATGCTTGGTCATATCTTCAGGATAAAAGTTGCCAGTCTCAGGGCATGGTGGCACTCCCTCCACAAAGGGTTCGTCATTGTCTTCACTCGCCTATGGAAAGGAGTCAACATACATACACGCATATACCCATTAAAAACACGTACCCAAGGACCCTTGTACATTTCAAACAACTCGCACAAATCACGATCGCCTTGTTCATGGATCTTCTTTCTCAATGCTTCATTGCCTGACCAATGTTGACGGAAGTAGAGTTGATCAATGAAACGACCAGCCTTGACGAGGTGCTTGATAGCTGTGTGTTCTTGCTTGCTGAGCTTTGACAGGTCAGCGGTGCACTCGAAAGGAGCATAACGAGCAAGACGACTCTTGATGGAACGACCAGTAGAAACGGCAGCCATGACACGTGTGTGGGAAAAAAAGGACGCGGGGGAGAAAGGTGAGTGTCCAAGTCGATCCACTGTGCACTTGTCTTTTTGTATCTCGCATAGCCGGAGCTTACTTGCATTACCGAATATGTAAAGATGCGCCTCTTTTGGTGATCCATCGACATCGACATCGACACCGACACACCGACCATCATCACCATCACCACCATTATACAAACTCCTTTATTGCTGCAACTGAATTGAAGAACATCAATGAATACCCTATTCTTCAATAAATATCATTGCTTTCATGTAAAGGACATTATTCACGTCGGCATTCAGATGCAAAGAGTAGGATGATACAACTTGGAATAGATAATTGGATGCAGCAATCATCCAGGTTGATAGCATCATGCATAAGTTGATAATGGATACACTCTTTTCCACGCATTGTATACACCCAATCCCTTCCATCCCATTTACCGATATCCACATGTAAAAGATTTTGTATGTATTGAAGTAATTCGCTACACGTAAATAAAGCTGTTTCTATACAATGGCTATCGACTGTCATAAAAAAGGCTCCAAGGCATGTTGTTGCAAGTAACATGAGACAAAGAAGTAAAGACCCTGCTAATAGCAGCTGCTGTTACGTTTGGCCGTGCGCAAGGATTGTACAAGAGCGTGTGTTGTAGTAGAATGACAAGATTTTGAACGCTGTATGAGACAATTGAATAAAGACATTGCTAACAGCAACTGTTGAAGTGAACGCTTTTACGTTTGATTGTGGTCGAGGATTGTACAAGAGGACGTACAGTGTCGAGGAAAGCGGGTGTTGTAGTGGGCTGTGAACACGCCATGGACTTGCTAATCAGTCAAAGACGATCGGATCAAGACAATCGTAGAATGGACATGATGGGTTGAAGCAGGACAATCGTTCGCATGCGGTGGATGGGGTAACGGTTGATAATGGGAGAAAGAGACAAGAAGCGGGGAGTGGGAGACCTGGAAATTATGCAAGTTGAATGATATTTCTTTGCTCGAGCGTAACTCAACCAAACCCCTCGAATCAAGAAAGTTCAATGATGGGAATGATGGGCTGGAGCAGGACAATCGCTTGTATGCATTGTATTGGACAACAAAGGTGAATGGGAGGAATGGGCTATTAGCCGGCATTTTAGGAGCTACTCCTAAATAGTGTACAAGCATCATGCATCGCCTGTGCTGACTGACTCAAGTTACACAACACGTCTCTCTGCATCTTTGGCTCTATTGTAGTCATACTACTTTACAATGAACAAAGAACTCTTTTCACATAGCATCACACTTACAGCATATGTAAAACATAAAGGTGCCTGTATCTCTGAACTTTACAATCAAACGTGGGGTCTACTAATAGAACCATGTTGCTCGGCGGGGTGAAAGCGATCTTGTGTCAAACTATGAAGTCCATCGTGGCTAATCCCAGATTTCGCAATGTCACTACCAGCCAAACTGGAGCTGGGGGTCGACCTCTCTTCGACGACGACGACCAAAAAATATTTTTTGGGCTGTTTGCGACATTGAACGCGAAACTTTCGCACAAGGTGCTGTTGGCCAAGCCGAGCCCATTGCTCTAATAAAAACCCCACGTTTCATTGTAAAGTTCGGAGATACAGGCACCTTTATGTTTGTAAGCGTGATGCTATATGAGAAGTGATCTTCGTTCAATGTCAAGTCGCTGGACCCTGACAGAGCAAAGGATGCAGAGGGACCTGTTTGTGTAACTCAGCTACTTTGCATGACTGGAAGGATGGAAGGATGATACTGTATACTATTGACAATATCCCATATATTGCGAGCTAACAGCCATTTCCTCACAATCGGCAATGTTGCCCATTCTATGACAGTGGGACGATGCTCCTGCTTCAGACATTCAGTTCCATGATTGGATTATGTTGATCCGAGTTGATTTGGCTGAGCTACGCTCATACAAGGTTACTTCAGTTGAGCAACATAGAGCATGGTTAGATGTGTGGAATGATGTAATCCCTCTTTGGCCGTATCTCGGTCAAATCAACTCGGATCAACATAATCCAATCATGGAAATGAATGTCTGAAGCAGGAGAATCGCCCACATGTCATAGAGTGGACAACAGTGGCTATTATTGAAGAAGTGGCTGTTAGCTCGCAGTGTACGGGATATTGTCAACAGTATATAGTATCATCCTTCCATCCTTCCAGTCATGCAAAGCGCTGAGTTACAAAGGGTCCCTCTGCATCCTTTGCTCTGTCGGAGTCCAGCGGCTGACGTGCAGACGAGGCCACTTCTCATATAGCATCACGCTTACAAACATAAAGATGCCTGTATCTCCAAACTTTACAATGAAACGTGGGGTTTTTATTAGAGCAATGGGCTTGGAAGGATGGAAGGATGATACTGTATACTATTGACAATATCCCATATATTGCGAGCTAACAGCCATTTCCTCACAATCGGCAATGTTGCCCATTCTATGACAGTGGGACGATGCTCCTGCTTCAGACATTCAGTTCCATGATTGGATTATGTTGATCCGAGTTGATTTGGCTGAGCTACGCTCATACAAGGTTACTTCAGTTGAGCAACATAGAGCATGGTTAGATGTGTGGAATGATGTAATCCCTCTTTGGCCGTATCTCGGTCAAATCAACTCGGATCAACATAATCCAATCATGGAAATGAATGTCTGAAGCAGGAGAATCGCCCACATGTCATAGAGTGGACAACAGTGGCTATTGTGAAGAAATGGCTGTTAGCTCGCAATGTACGGGATATTGTCAACAGTATATAGTATCATCCTTCCATCCTTCCAGTCATGCAAAGTAGCTGAGTTACACAAAGAGGTCCCTCTGCATCCTTTGCTCTGTCAGGGTCCAGCGACTTGACATTGAACGAAGACCACTTCTCATATAGCATCACGCTTACAAACATAAAGATGCCTGTATCTCCAAACTTTACAATGAAACGTGGGGTTTTTATTAGAGCAATGGGCTCGGCTTGGCCAACAGCACCTTGTGCGAAAGTTTCGCGTTCAATGTCGCAAACAGCCCAAAAAATATTTTTTGGTCGTCGTCGTCGAAGAGAGGTCGACCCCCAGATCCAGTTTGGCTGGTAGCGACATTGCGAAATCTGGGATTGGCAAGCTTGATCGTGAAACTTTCACCCAAGGTGCAGTTGGCCAAGCCGAGCACATTGCTCTATTCAATACCCCACGTTTCATTGTAAAGTTTGGAGATACAGGCACCTTTATGTTTGTAAGCGTGATGCTATATGAAGAATGGTCTTTGTTCATTGTCAAGTAGGTGGACCCTGGCAGAGCAAAAGATGCAGAGGGTCGTGTTGTGTAACACAGCTGCGTTTGCATGAATGAAAGGGTCAATGTATAGTTACTTTATGGATCATCTAGGAACATGCATGTATTGCTAGCTAACGGCCACTTCTATCCAATCATCATTGTTGCGAGATCCACTGCATGCGAACCATGCCCCTGCTCTAGACATTCATTTCCATGATTAAAGTAGGTTGATCCGAGCTGATTTGACTGAGCTGCTGTCAACGAGAGATTACATCACTCTGGACATAGAGCACGCTCGATGTAGCTCAACCGATGTAATCTTGTGTGAGCGTAACTCAACCAAATCAGCTCGGATCAACCTACTTTAATCATGGAAATGAATGTCTAGAGCAGGAGCATCGTCCACCTATAATAGAATACACAAAAGTTGGGAATGCACAAAAGTGGCTATTAGCTACCAATGTATGACATAAAAGTGAGGGTTGCGTACCTTTCATGCATCGTCCCTGAAGTCCTGACTTTTTAGCTGAGTTACCCAAAGAGGTCCTTCTGCATCTTTGGCTCTCCAGGGTCTAGCTACTTGGCAATGAACAAAGACCACTTCTCATATAGCATCACGCTTACAAACATAAAGGTGCCTGTATATCCAAACTTTACAATGAAACGTGGGGTTTTTATTAGAGCAATGGGCTTGGCTTGGCCAACAGCACCTTGTGTGAAAGTTTCACGATCAAGCTTGCCAATCCCAGATTTCGCAATGTCGCTACCAGCCAAACTGGATCTGGGAGTCGACCTCTTCGACGACGACGACCAAAAAAATATTTTTTGGGCTGTTTGCGACATTGAACGCGAAACTTTCACACAAGGTGCTGTTGGCCAAGCCGAGCCCATTACTCTAATAAAAACCCCACGTTTCATTGTAAAGTTCGGAGATACAGGCAACTTAATGCTTGTAAGCGTGATGCTATATGAAGGGCGGTGTTTGTCATCGTCAAGTAGTATGACAGTAATAGAGCAAATGATGCAGACTGGCGTGTTTGTGTAACTCAGCAGTTTTGCATGAATGGAAGGATTGAAGGATAATACCTACATACTATTGATAATAACCCATAAGCTGCGAGCTAATAGCTATTTCCTTACAATCGGCATAGTTGTCCTTTCTATGACATGTGAACAATGCTCCTGCTCCAGACATTCATTTCCATGATTCAATTGCTTTGATCCGAGCTGATTTGACTAAGCTCCGTGTGATGATTGCTATGCAACAAAGCGAAGCTGATTCAGAGAGCAGGCTCAGGTCCAAGAACAAGAAAGAATAGCAAGACTTGACTAAGAATGTTAGATCAATTGTATAAGGATATCCCGTAAACAACTGACCTGGTAAAAGCAAAGACAAGGTAACAAGGAACAAGGACAAGGATAAGAGCCACAATGATTCAAGAGCTAATCTATAATAGGAAGTGTGGCCGTTAAGCACACAATCACAACACGTCTGTGCAAGATCACGTACCAAGCGACAAGGCAAAGACAAGGATCGAACGAGCAAGATATCAAGGCTATGACTAGGCAAGGACAAGAGTAGAGCACAAAGATGATCAGACTGAGGTTTATTGAATACTGATGATAGCTTATTTATACAAAGGAGAGGAATGACAAGAATGAGGCAACACTAAAATATGTGGACAAGACATCCATTGATTGTTCGAATGATGACCATGACACTAAAGAGGTTGCGTAAACGTGTAAGGTCATTGTAAGACCATCACTTCATAGGTAGTGAGAAGGCGTTCAACGAGAAATCAAAAGTTTACGAGCGAAGCGAGCAACATGGATTGCATGTCGATAACCTTATTAAAGATCTGGATTATCATTGTTGATGAAAAAAGTCATGTATTCAATGTTTACATTTACTGCATTTCCTCTCCTATTTAAACGAACATGATACTAAATGTACACTAATATCTTCGATGGCGTGATCCTCCACCACCACCACCTCCTCCTCCTCCTCCTCCACTGCCTCCTCGTTCATGTCGTCGTGGACCTCGATTTTGATATGGATGATGTTGTCTACCTGAACCATACTGTTGTTGTTGCATGGGACCTCCTCCTCCACCTCCTCTATCACCTAAATTGGGTGGACCTCCTTGGCGTCGAAATGGTGGTGGACCATTTGGTTGTGGACCATTGTTTCTAAAAGGCGGTGGTGGTGGTGGCTGTTGTGTGTTGACATTATTAGCTCCAGGTCGAAAAGGAGGCGGACGGAAATGAGGTGGCATAGGTGGATGTGACATAGGTGAACGTTGTTGTTGCTGTTGTGGATGGTCTTTGGATTGTCGAGGATCACCTCTTCGCATATGTTGCTGTTGTCTAAAATGATCTGGTGGCATGGGTGGCATTGGACGGAATGGTGGCGGTGGTGGTGGTCCATTATTCATACCAGGACGCATGGGTGGTGGATGATGATGTGCTGGTGGCATAGGATTTGATCCAGGGGATGATGGTACTTGAGCTGGTAACCCACTATTGCCGCCACTACTGCTAACAGGTCGAAAAGGTGGTGGTGGTAATGGCATGTTGGGAGGACGAAACATGGGAGGTTCATTTTTGTTGCTATTGCTACCAGGACGAGGTACATTGATTGGTCGAAATGGTGGTGGCTCGTTAGCCTTTGTTGGTGGTGCATTGTTGGGTCTGAAAGGTGGTGGTTCAAATGAACGTGTGGATTCCTCTTCTCGACTTGCTTCTTCAGCCGCGTGTTGGCTTGCATCAAACTTATCCACATTCGTCTCACCAGGTCGTGGTCGTGTCCAGAATCGTGTTGTGTGATCATTAGAACCAGATACAAGAATATGACCCACAGGATGCCAGTCTAAAGACCAAATGTTGGAATCATGGGCTGTTTCTTGTTCACCCACCGGCCCATCTTGACTATAACAATAACACATCAATCATTGAAACAAACCACAATGAGAGGTTTACTTACCCAGTAAGCCAAAACATCATTGATCCATCAGAACCACCAGTTGCCAATAACCGCTCATGTTGAGGATGCCATTTTGCAGCTAGTAAATACACTATTAATATCCCTAGCCAAATGTTTCCACCCAAGGTTACTTACAGCACACTTCTCGTTTGTGACCTCTAAACACCTGAAGCTCCTTCATCATCCGGATATCATAAACACGTACGAGTTGATCTCTGCCAGCAGATACAAGCCAATTTCCATTTTGATTCCATTGAATTGCTAATACTGTATTCTTGTGCCCGTGTCTACACAACGCGATGAGTAAACCATATCCCCCACCCTTTAACAAATGTAAGGCTTACAATGTTGTGATATTCTTGGCCGTCTTCGGATCCCAAAGCTTGATGAGGTTGTCTTTACTTCCTGAAGCCATCAACGCCTTGTATGGATGCCAATCAATACACTTGACGTCCCAACCATGTCCTGTCAACGTTCTTTCTTCATTTCCAGTGTTGAAATCCCATATCTTGATCAATGAGTCGTCTGAGCATGTGGCAAATCGGGTATCGGATGGTGCAAATCTAATGGTTCCTTAGTGAGTATACAAGGACGTCGACTCATAAAAATCCACTCACGTGAGATCACGAATAGCTTCCTTGTGTGCCTGGAACATTTTCAGATTGCTCATGTTTGATTGCCAATATTTGATAATGCCGCTATGATCACCAGTCACCATCCAATTGTCATTGTGAGACCAATTCATTGCACGCACTGCCGAATCATGTGCCTATTACATCAATGTCAGGTCCCTCTCTCCTTAACACATTTGGGGATCCTCTTTACTTACCTGAAGGATCGTCTCGAAATTGAAGGTAAGGCCATTCCATAATGTAAATTCACCACTTGAGGATCCTGTGATAAGACGTCGACCTTCGGGTGTCCACTATACAGTGAATTAAGTACCTTCATCCTCGATGATAGTATTGCAATATGACGTACCCGAACAACATTGACAGGATATCTTATCTTGTTGGTAGATGTGTGAATAAACTTGGTTGTGACGGCATTGATAGGATTGTCGAGATAGGCAGCAGGTGGCATCAACTTTGTGGAACACGCACGTATACGTGAGTATACCTCTCTCCTTCAATGTGTATATACACCCAATCCACTTACTTCCACAATGAAATTGGCGTCTGGCCTGAGAAACACAATATCCCTTCGATCTCGAATCCATACACGATCCTATGGTACGTGTGCCAAACAAGAGAGAGAGAGAGAGCAAACCAATGCAACGCATAAAGAGAGAAAGAAAAAAGATATGGAATTCAGCATGTTTTCTGTTGTGATCGAGACATTCATACTCATGCACGTCTCTTTATTGTTGACCAGCACAATAGATCGTGTACTATGGGAAATACGAACCTGCATCCAACGTGTCAAGCTGTGATTGTAGTCGACCGTACGTCGCTGGATTGCTTTACGCATACGCTTGCCGTCAAACACCATCTTGGAAAAGGGAATGTTGCCTTCGCCCGAACGCATTGGTTTTCCCATGGGTCGACCGCCACCACCTGATGCTGCTTGTGACATTGGCGAGTGTGGATATATGGTGTATGTGTGTGTGTTGTGATTGAAAGCCGATCGACTGGTATGGTTGCAGGTAACGGGCAATATCATTCAAGAGTCAGCCAACTGAGTCTATTACATTACAGTGTCTCGTGACTGTGGCGGGCCACCTTCAGCCTTTAACCATGACAACCACACCTACCTTCAACTGACAGCTCCCAACAAATGCCTGAAAACAACTATGCTTGCTCATTCTCTCACCCAAACAAGAAAAGGAGACATCGGCAATGGTAATCCAACTTTCGGGGACATCCACAAATTTGGTATCATGCATAACGACACGTATCCATCATCACTCTGCTTGAGAGTAGTAGTGGGAGTGATCTTGCAACGATTCATTGGCAGCTCGGAGTACCTACAAAATAGGAGTATCTAGGAGGACGTCCTTTGATAATGTAACCATGTCTTTAAGCGAGGATACGTATGTAACGGATGAGAGCTGAAATAAATGATACCATGCAACAAGCTGTGGTCTTTTCTTATATCTTGGACAAATTGATGCGCTCAATTTAATGCGAGAGAAAGCAAAATTCAGTGAAGATCCTTTTCTACATAGTTAACAAACGCTCCTTGATGATGCATTGTTGTTGGTAGTGATGATGGTGATAGGGATTGTGTCGATGAGTAGATGATGATGATAACTGCTGAGTTGGATATGATGATGCTATGGTGATGTGTGCCTGTAAATTTGTGCATTGGATAGTTGGATGGCCCTCCTCCTGAGGATGGCAAAGAATGGGTATGCATATGTATAGCTTAGGAGGTTGATGAAACGAGTTGTCCCATGTAGCATAAAATGTATACGAAGCATAGTGAAGAATATGGCGTTCATGCCGATTTTTCCTTTTTAGTAATAGCGTTATGGCTCTTGTTGCGAAAGACGAGCTTCTTGAAGAATGGTCGTTGAAGAAAGCTCATTTTGCTTAAACGACGAATCACCCACGGCGGCAAGCAGGAGACATATGCATTGTCTTGGTTATCAATTTTCGGAGATTGCATGCTAAAAGAAGAGCATCTTAAGTGTCTATGTGATGTGGTATTCACTAGTTGGATTCTTACCTTGGATGGTACAACATAGCTATCAGCGCACCACCTATACTACTACCATCTTTCGCCAAATCAAGTTGAATACGAGCAGCAACTTCGTCACCAAACCATGATCGTAGCTTGGAGTAGATCCGTTGTTGCATTTGTGGATACTTTTCAAACGTAGATCCATTGACACCAATGATGATTGGGTCGTTGTTATCGCTTCCTTCTTCATTACCCAAAAGGCCTTGCTGTTCAATAATGGCTGCAATGGCTGCAGATGCCAATGTTGCAGCGCGAGTTGATATCATTGTGCATACTTGCATCAATTGCTCCATATCCTCGGATGTGGCTGTTGTTGTGGGATTATCTGATGTCTCGGCGGCGATCCATTCGTTAAATTTTGTCAGCCGTTGCTCATTATTTTGCATGCTGCACAATGCCGATCATCAAATCCAGTGATCAGTACATGTAAAACATGGTAAACTTAATGCTATAGGTTATATTACCTTTCCATCTCGCTCATCCATGTGGTGGTTAAAGTCCATGGCTCCTTCCACTGAGATGGTAGATGTCCACCAAACAATGCTTTGTGCTCGATTGTGAGACTTACAATGACAAGTCGTGCCAATTCGCCAAGGTAAGCACCAGACATCATTTTCTCGTAAGCTTGGAAATTGGGCTGAGAATGTTGTTGGTCGAGCGCTTTGTCAAAAGGGGTGAGGGGTAAGTAGGACTCATTGCCGAAAAGGTCAATCTCAGTATTGATAAGCATGATTGCATCATTTTGCTGCTGCTCTTGCTCAGCATGTTGCTCTGACAGGTTGCTGGTGATGCTACCATTTCCAACATGCAACTTGCCGATACGACTTATCTTTTCCGGATACGAGGCATTGACACCCGTGCCATAGATAAACCCAATACACGCTCCAGGATGACTATAGGCATGGGCAACCAATGTTCCCACCGTGTCATTGACAAGCGCTGTCACAACAATGTTGAGTCCCTATCATGTTGTAACGTATCACGGTGAGTATTATCAGATGGGAGGATATGATATGTAGAAAAGGAGATAGATTGAAATGCTGGTTGCATGAACATCCCAAAAAAATGGAGCAAAGGGGTGTGAATACATCACCGATGGTGTCAGCAATGGCAAGGTTCATGGGGCAGTTGGCGGTTAGGGGGGTTGAAAAGTGATAGGCTGTCCAAGTGTATTGCGCACGAGCACATCTAGATGCATTTATGCGAAGCTGGTGATAAAACCAAAAAAAGAAGCATCCACAAAAACAAAAATTGAAAGGGAGGTATTATGTTGTGCTGTCTTCTCACCTTACGTGCAAAGGCTTGATGAAAGAGCCCCGCCAGATCTTGGCCTTCAATGCCTTCCAAAGTAAATCCTTTGCCCATTCGTAGAATCTTGCCATGTATGATGCTCGTTTGGCTAAGGTATAAAGAATGAATGGTTAACGTTACATAATACATGTCAATCGTGTAGCACATAGAGCAGCGCACAAACACAACACCACTTGATCTGGTACAGGGCATGTTTGTGCATCTAACTGTATTTCCATGTTTGGTTACACACACACAATGCACGCACACAGTAGTAGTAGAAGTGTCCCCAATCATCTTTCTCCTCACTCTTTCATCCCTCTCCCCCCCAAATACTGTCAATCTATGTTGTTCTATGTCGAAATTGACAATTATCAATTGACGTTTCCCGCTCTCTCCTTTAGCTAGCCACTTCCACCACCACACACACAAAGAAAAAATCTTGCTACTTACTCTACAGGGAAGCTCCAGCAAACACCCATGGCGAGTGGTTCCGTAGCTGATAGCTGAGTCATGTGCTGTTGCAATAGTAGTTCGTGTACAGCATCTGCCATCCAGTCAAAGAAAGAATCAATAGCACCTGTACGCAAATCATCGGTGACAATGCGTTTCACCTCGGCCACTTGAACTTGTCCTTGACCTAGCAACTCGACTGCTGATACACGCAAGTTGCTGCCACCCAAGTCGAGTGATAAAAATGTGCCAGTTTCATCACCTTTTGGCATACGAGTCACATAGGATGGGATCATGATGGTTGGTTGATCTGAAGACGCCAAAGGTGTGTTTAGGCCCATGTTGCATTCAGCCTTGAATCCTTCGACAATGGCTTTGTATTGGTTATCCGTGATATGGAATCCGTCAGCAATGGATGCTAAAGCTGCTGATGTAGTCATCGTCATTGTGCGTTATACGTGGGGGCAAATAAGAAAGGGAAAGCAAGAGTAAATGTATATCCAATCCTCTTGTCCCTTTTATCATCAGCAACGACATTAGGTAAGCGAAAAGGGGAGTGAGTTTTATAGAGAGACAAGTAGATATGGGCACGCATTACAACCAATAGGTGCTTAATCACATGCCTTACCAAGGCAAAACGACTGTGCACAGCCCCCACCATCATATGCACAGCCGATCTCGGCATTCGTCAGCTCACTACAACAAATTTACATTGAGGTGCTGAGCATGTACCTCTCTATTGTATTATAAACGCTGAAACCGTTTACAACGTAAAAGGCATTCATCCACGTATTATTACGTGCTAATCGCTTATTGCATTCTTGCTTCCAGCAAGTTTTTTGACAATGGCAATGTTTTCATTTTCCTTTGTGAAACACGCTTGTTTGAATACGTCGTCAAATATATCAACATGCATGCATGCTGGTGATACGTTCACTCTGCTTCTCTCCTTTTTGTCCCATTTTTGAGGAATACGGATAAGGCTGCTGTGCAGGTTTCTGACAGCTTTTACACAACGCAACTCAAGTACCACACACGTCACCTCCTCATTTCATTCTCACCAAGAGCATTCACCATCATGTTGCTATTCCATCCGATTCAAAGCAGCCAAGATAATGGTACATGGATCAACAGCACCAACATGAGGTGCGAGTAGTAGTATTATCGCACGTTCGTATTACCCAAGAATAGGTGTGCATATACATTGGTGCTAATTTACAAAAAGGAAGCGATTTAACCTTTCACCGTGAATAATAGAGAGCGGGCTCATCATCAGTGGTTTGCATATTTATGCACGTTTGCGTGGATGTGCTTGCGGTTAATGCATGCAAACGTCGGATCGTAAACCTTGTTAACCAACCAAAACCTCTTTTGCTTCCCCCATGTTGCCCCTTTATCATCGCAGCACTCTTGGCCCCAAACTCTCCTCTCCCTTTGCCTTGTACTAGTAAAGGGTTACAATGCACTTATACAAGATTTATCGAACCCGGGGGAATGAACATGATTTCATCGTCAGCATATCCCAATAATGTATCCCACAGCACGCATCCCCATCATCCTGCTATCCGATCCCCCCAAATCTAACCCCATAATCATTATTGTGCTGAGCAGCAGCAAGAATTGCCAACAATGACCATCCCACTAATGTCTATAGTCAAATGAAAACCAATAGCACATTGTGGCAAAGATCGGTGCTAGTAGCATGATTGCTATTCCTTATCTCCTTCTTCTTGTTTACGTATTGACTTTGGTAATAACGGCATGCTTCATCAAGGATGTATCATAGCACTGGTTTCCATGACAACGAGTACTATGTAAGCCTATGATCGTTTTTGATTCCCATCACCCAAACAAGATCAGCATGCTTTATATATAATAAGAAGGATAACATAAGTGGACAAGGCCAGTAAATCAAATAGCAGAGAATTAACTACACAAAACATCTTACAAAGGACTACTACTCAAAAGGACCACTTATGGTTGTGATAGGTCGATTGAGGATGCCTTCAAGCCGTTTCACACCCCCTACAATAGCCTGATGAGATATACCGATATTTGTGTGCCCATCCCATTATCCCATTTGAACCTTGTAATGTAATGTTTTCAGCACCGATCAACGAGTGATGCACGTGTTCGATTGATTTAAAGTATTTGACGGTCTAAAAAGAGCATGAGTTGGTGGCATTCCCATCACTGCTAGCACCATTACCTTGACGTGTAGTTCAAGCGTAGCGTCCTCGTCACATACAATCAACCCTTTGGGATGTAATTGTATGGCGGATACGGTCCACATGTGGTTGACACCTTCTTCAATGCACTTGGCGAGTGCTATAGCCTATTCAATCGCAAGCTTAACACCCCATTACATTAGGTATCAAATTCCCTCCTTTTTACCTTATGTGCACCAGTGATGATGACTAGCACTTCACGTGCATCCATGACTGTCCTAAAATAAACGTCCGTTTCCTTGTGTGAGCACGCTATCAACAATCAATGCAAACAATGACGACGTACGCAACACCCACGGTGAGCGCCAATTTGGGTACTCTTTCGATATTCCCATCAAAGAATCGAGCATTGGCAATGATGGTTTCATAAGCAAGTGTCTTGACACGGGTGCGTGAAGTTAATGATGAACCAGGTTCGTTGAAAGCGATATGACCATCAGGGCCAATTCCGCTAAGGAACAACTCAATGCCGCCCAATCGTGCGATTTTTGCTTCGAAACGTTTGCATTCCTCATCAAGATCGGGCGCGTTGCCATCAAGAATGTTGACATTTTCCGGGATGATATTGATGTGCATGAACAAATTGTTCCACATGAACGTGTGGTAGGATTCTGGATGATCACGCGGTAAGCCCACGTATTCATCCATGTTAAAGGTGACCACATGCTCAAAGCTCAGCTCGCCTTCACGATACAATTCGACGAGTTTTTGATATGTGCCAATAGGTGACGAGCCTGTTGGTAATCCTAGCACAAAAGGTCGCTCGGCTGTAGGATTGAATTGTTTGATCCGCTCTTTAATGTAATTTGCTGTTGTTGGGCAATGTCAGCATGTGATCTTTTTTCCCCACACACATGACACCAACGCTCTCACCCATCATCATCCAAGCCTGGTGGGTGGTTGATGCAACAAGAGAGAGTCGATAGAGTACTTGCCGACATAGCTGGATACTTCTTCATAATCCTCACGAACAATTAGCCGCATCTTGGTGTTGTAGACGTGTGTGTTGTTGTATGGTTGCGCGTTGTGGGGAAACAGGAAAAGACGCGGAGAAAAAAAAGAGCGCGAGAGGTGAAAGAAAAAAGTGAAAGAAGGGCGTTTTCGCAGGAACTCTAAAACCTCAGCTGGTGGGGGCAAGAAATAACAAAGCTAATTTGGTTACAGCCCAATCAAGGTTGCAGCCTTCACCCGGTGTTCTCGTCCCACCACGTTGACTTGCATTCTCACCTTTGCTCTAGCATACAACTCAACTTTCAAATACACGTCCGCCAAACTCAACATCATACTTCTTATATACCCCACCCATGCTTTATGGGAAAAACGCTTACCTAACAGTCCCTGTGCAAGACCCTGATGATGGTCTATCATAAAAATGATTTCCCTATATAGATCATCTTCGTTTTCATTGTTGACCACTTGTATTCACTATCCCCATTCCTCTGCCCAAATGATCAACTGCTTGGGACACAATACACAAGATGTATGTAATCATGCAGTGGGTGGTACATGCGCATGGCTAATGCTAAATCCCCAATGTGACTCCTACTTTGGCTGCTTGGCTTGGCACCAACAAACGCTTGAATAGCCGCCAATGCTTGTGTCACATGTTGTGTTAAAGTAAAACAAGCAGCACGCGAGTATTTCCATCCTGCCCTGGATTAGCTAACCTATAGTTACCTTAAGGTGGAGGTCTTAATTTTATGCTTTTATCTAAGGGATGTTGTCATAAAGCGAGTGTTCATGGATACAAGAAGCTCAAAACGCAGCTTGCACTAGACCTGCTACCGCTGCTACTGCTACTGCTATCAGTGAGCAGATCAATCCGCGGAAGCCTATTTTAGCTTGGTGCCCCAGGTTAATTTTTTAAGGCACCTTTTGCAATAGCCAGTACAACCAATGGCAGTATGCATGTGGGATAGAACATTCTCTCGAGTGTCTTTTCTTCATAGATGGATGATCATCGTATCAATTTTAATATTATGTGCCCTGTTTAGCTCTACACAAAGTTATCCTAATGTGGGTGCCTGCTGATCCGGAATGTCAATGGGCATCCCGATCGTCACCGAGGAGGAGCGCAGAATGATCGATGGGCGATTAAAGCTAGATAGTAAGTGGTATACGGAGGAAGGGTACTAAGGCGGATGGCTTAAACACACTCCACAGCATGATTTGTAAATCACCCCACCACCATGTTGATGTAACACGGAATAATCCGGGGTATGTAAGAGTCTATCTTCATGATCACTAGAGACACAAACTTATGCATGGAACATCTTTGTGTTATTTGGGTACAGTAATATAGCAACAACATTGGGGGGTTGATAAGCAAGAAAACATCCAAGCCCATTATCACCATCATCTGCAAACGCATGTTCCCATGACAACGGTATCCTTTGTTTGTTTGTTTGTATTCGTGTTATGTCTCAGAATGTCCATCAAACGCATAACCCACATCATGCAGTGTTGTAAACATATCCTAGAAAGTTTCGAGGGTAGAAAAGCGTGTCAAGTGTCAGAGTTGGTTGCATCATGTCAACATCTCGTGTGAACGAAAGAACACAAAGTTGGTTTTATTTTTTCTTTAATGCCATGTTGGATGCGAAAAGAGGAAGATCACACTACTGTTGTTGTTGTTGTTGATGTTGTTGTTGTATGTTGTGTAGAAATGACAGCGTGCAATAATATATACAAGAACGTATGTCAAAGATGCAAGCAAGGTGTGTGGGGGAAACGAAAGGGGAGGGGGCCATCATTGTTGGTTAATATAACATGACCTTATCGACAATGGTGAGACCGAGGAAAACGACGGCTGTGCAAACAGGGATACAAACGACACCATAAGTCCAAAAGAGCATACGAAGCATTTCCTCTTCAAACACATTATTGACTTGAGTGATCTGCACAAGGTTGATAGCTGTGGGTGAACAACCAAGAACCACCATCATGGTAATGAATACAGGGTCTGTTGCAAGTAATGAGATGCGAGCACCATATACGACGAAGGCGATTGTAATAGGAGCGACGACAAAGGGCATAATGACCATGCGTACAAGGATGGCTGATACAACAGGTTTCATCATGGCTGGAGCAGCTGAATGTTGTGAAGTTGAGATAATGTACAATTGTGCACCGAGCGTCGTGAGAATAAGTGGGACTGCAGCACGACCACAGTTTTCAATAGCTTTGGTGAGACATGGATACAAGAATGAGTCTTTGGCGTATAGCAAATGCTTCAAGGGTGTCAATCCAACAACAAGAGCCAGAAATGCGGCGTATAATGGTGGCGACATGAAACGATGAATCCGCTGACCCGCTTGCATAATCAAATCAGAAATCAGATGGCTGCTGCTATTCTTGTGTGATGATGAACCATCCATATCGCCGCCTGCTGGTAAGGTTGGGAATGATGCAAGTAGCTGTGTTGTCTCTGGTGCCTCTTTGGGCGTTACGGGTGCAGCAGCAGCAGCATAGCTTTGCTTAACGTCGTCCTCGTCATCGCCATCTTGATCCGTTGCAGCCGTCAAGGTCATGGAACTCAATCGTCGATCGGGCATGCGTCCTTGTTGTTGTCGTCCTTCATCGTCGTCGTCTTGAATCGGGGAACAACTACCATATCCCTTGCTAATGACAATCTCGGCACCTCCATTGAGCTTCCCGGATTCGGCTCTTCCATGCATATCATGTTCTTGCTGCTCGTCTAGTAAATCTTGTTCGGTCTTTTGGAGTAAGCCATAGCCATACGACCAACGAAGGAGATTGCCGAAAATTGCATAAAAGAGAGTGTAGGAAATGCCTCTATCAATAAAATCCAAATATCAGTGCCTTGTCATTTCTCTCTCCTGTATGATCATTTGCATGTTTGTTACCTTGCAGCCACAAACTCTTGAGAATCATCTGCATCCCAAAAGAGAATTTGCCCGGCTTCGGATACAGCAAGACTAGTGATGATAGCGATTGGCATCGAGTTGGTATTGCCAAACACGCTACAAGCAAGCACAAAACGGCGATATTGTGCATTTAAACCTGCCATTCTTGATACCAGATGGGCAAGGAGCCATGATACAAATGCAAAGGTGAAATAAAAGGCTGGGATCGGCCAGTATGCAAAGAGCTTTTGGATCGAGATAGTGGATGCAATGTTACTGAATAAAAGGCATGGCGTGAAAAACACAAGATTGGTCTTGGATAGCCACTATCAACAATGCCAATGATCCATTAGATCCAGGAACAAGAGGTTTCATAATCTTAGATCATTTACCTTTTGCTTATCCATCGTGAAGATCCCCATCCGTGTAAGACAAAGACCAAATAGTACCACCATCATTACTTGAAGCACGGCCTGATGATGTTGTAAAAGAGATCAGCAATCGGTTGATCCACATGATCACACACATTGAGTATGCATGTACCTGAACGGATGAAATAATGAGCAACAGCATGATGATGTGGGAAACAAAAAAAAAAAAAGAAAACAAGAGGGCAGTGGTAGTATTTGTTAGCAATGAATGAGCAAGATCGACCATGGTTTTATACTTTGGCCGATCTAATATTTTTCCATCTGTTGCAATTGTTTATTGTTTCATCTCGTACTATACCGTTCTAGAATCTCTGCTGTTTTGTTTCGTGCAAGGGCCACCACAATGCTTCTATCCAACCCCATCTTCCATCTCAGTGATGATGCTTGTAACAAAAGAGGATATATTTCTCAACCCGGTTGTACGTGTAAGTGATTCAAGAGATCTTTATGGGTAAATGCATCCAAACAAAAGACACTATAATCTAAGCAGACTTGAATAGTAGGATAGCAATTTGACCATGGTAAAAGTAGATAAAGTGCTTGGATTCTAAGAAAAAAAGATACCATAGTAAGTCATCTTGTATCCTCCACATGTGACATCATGTATTGCACACTCGCACTCCCTCGTTCTCGCTCTCACGCATATCATCCAATATCTCGATGTGGGGGTGATCCGGGTGTATGTGACCCATTTTTGCTTACCATGCGTGACAAAGCTGCCAAAGTTGCGACCCACAACACAATGCCAGGTGGTACCTGGAAAATGACCATATTTGTAAGTTTATTTCTCTTGCCTATCAAATGATGATGACAACAACAACAATACATACCATACTTCTTGTCAAATTCTCGCTTAATGTGTGCAGCAATATCCTTTTCAATGTTGTACTTTTCGAGAGCTTGTGTGCTGCATTCGATAGCTTCTTGTTGCATTTCCTCGCTCATATCGGCGCTCTTGATAACTGCCTTGGTTTCAGCCATTGTGTATGCTATTGCGTTGTGGAGGTATATGCAGGCACGGGATGAGTAAAGGGGTTTTCTCTCATTGTCTCCAAAGCATGGTCATGCGATCGTTGCTCTCAAGCTGATGGTGAACATGCAATGGGGGACGGGGCGGGTTGGTGTATTCAAGATCCAATGACTTACTCGAGGCTTGTTAATGAAAGTGTGAAAGAAGAGGAAGGGAAAGAATGTCGCAGATGAGGTAGAAGAGGATAAAAAGCGCGTTCTTGGGGGAGGAGGAGTCTCTATGAAATTGAGCTCACTGTTCTTGCTTACTATTCACACCCGCCGCGTGACCCCTCCGCACACGCACGTTTTTTTCCTTTAGAGCCTAGCCCCTGACAACCGTTTTGACATAACTGCGTCTTTTCCGTGCATCTGGAACAGGTATTTGATGCTGCATGCAATGACGTTGGCTTGCATCCAAATACGGTCGGTGATGATGATCTCGATCTTGTCCTTGCAGAAGGTTGATTTCCAGATATTGCAAAACGAGGCACATTGCAGCACTCTTTGATGCTGGTAAAAGAAACTCATAGCGTGTAATCCTCGGGAGGGAGCGAATAGATTGACGATCATGAATTTCATGCGCTTTCCTTAATCACAAATCAGGCAATTCACCACACCGTCGGACAAATGCTGTGTTTGATAACATGTGCCACATTTTTATATGTCATTTACTACTACTTCTACATACCACTATCCTCTTTTACTCTCTTCTCTCTCTCCTCTCATCTCCTCTCCAAATAAAAAAATGGGGCTCACTATGATCATCGTCGTTATCGTTGACGCAATGTAGATCGTCGTCTGGCGGTAGTAGTAGTAATGATATTGCTGTCATCGGCTGTTCTTGTGGATGCTTCATAATCAGAGGGTCTTCGAAAAACCATATTTGTTTGCCATTGCTTTTTTGTTTGTGCCGATCCAACTTCATCTACATTAGCCAAGGTAATATTAATATCCATATACCGCCAACAATGCAGATGATCATACGTACCATAAGGTGAAGACATGTCCACAGCATCTTCATCGTCATCATGTGATACATCCCGATGCATCGATAATGTAGGGTACATCATGCGTTCTTCGTGTTCCTTTTGTAACATGGGTTGTAGAATACGCCTTCGTGCATTGATGAACCAGTTGCTGATTTGATTTATTGTCAAGTTGGTTTGCTGAGCCAGAGCAACCTTTTCGTCTTCAGTAGGATATGGATGTTTTTTGTGTTTGGCGAGCCAGTCGCGTAAAATAGCCGTAACAGGTTTAGGGAGATTGCCACGTCGTTTCTTCGTATGATTCATTGAAGATGTGATGTTGCCGGAAGTCATCGGTAAGGCTGAGGATGAATGTTTTTTGATGGTGCCACTACTTCTTCGTACGTATTCATGATGATGGCGAGGGTGTTGGTGATGATGCATAGGGCCAATAATAGATGGTGGTGTAGGTGATACAGGTGAGGGAGGAATAGATGACGATGATGAGGATATGGATACATTGTCTCCTGATGCTGTGGAAACTGTCACTGAGCCAGCAGCAACCGTGTTGATGAAAGAAGAAGGATAATGTTGTGTAACAGAACGAGAAGAGCGATAATCCCCACGACGTTGATTGTCATCGCTTATACTGATCCATGATGATGATGATGATGAAGGTTCCTTTTCATTGTTGTTGTTGTTGATGCTTCCATTAACTACCCACGTTGATGATGATTCATTATTAGTTCAAAGGTACACAAAGAACACACACACAAAGGATGATGATGTACATACCCCCTTTTCGAATACTGGCCCAGAATTGCTCATTGTGTCGCAGCATATTGCTGATCTCTTGCTTGCGTTGTTCAATCCTCTCTCCATAATAAGGCTCGCCTACTCGTACATGTCCCCATCGACGTAAACCGTTCTCAACGTATTGATGATCATGATAAAGGATAATGGGATGGAAGACTCGTTGCTATAATAAAGCGTCATCTTAGTGTTTGTTGTCCCAAAGAAACATCCACCTTGCATAGTAGTGATAGTACCTTGTTATTGGCTAACGAGGTAATCTCTTCGTCCATGGCGAATCCAACAAGCCGATCGTGAATGGGAATGGGGGAAGATCAGGTGGTGTAATAAAGAGACAAGGAAAGAGTGTGTTGCTGACAAGGGAGGAATCCTCGCATCAACGATACAAGCCGGAGGAAAGGAATAAAAAAGAATCGACACGGGTGATAAAAGGGAAAGGTCTAATTTACATGTAGGAACATGTAACGACTGTCGCTTTATACAACAAGCACCTGTGCAACGCGTGACCTATCCAGGAAACTCGAAATGACACTTTTGCTTGTGGTCATATGAATTCCCCATCACATCGACTACAACATACAAGCCATATTACAACTCTCTCCCCCTCTTAAAGTCCTTTCTTCTTTTATCAACATGCTTTATCGTTATCTTACTTGGCTGATCTTGAATACTTTCATGGTGCTCGGAGCTTGTCAAAATGTCTTTGGTGCATGATGATGGTATCTTGGTTACGCTTTGACCATCTGTGGAAGATAGCCAATTTTGGTGAGCTTGACCTGATTTGGAATATGCATCAAGCAATCACCTCCTTTTAGCCTGTGAGCAAAAAACAGTACAAGACGGCGTTTCTTTTGATAGTTGCAAATGATTTGGCACATGTGCTGCTGAAGCACCTTTGAAAAGTGTTTGTCATCCGCAGCTCAGGCGCGCGTGTGTACCAGCAATATGGAACTGCATGTCATGCTGAGTTCAGGGATACTGGCACTACTAATGTGGAACTACTCCCTCGTTACACCGCCACTATAATATTTCCCTGAAAATGCCATGGTTACTTTTACCGCTCTACTTTACACCAACAACGTAAGCGTAACACTAGAGAGCTGTTTATTATCATATCATAGCCTATGGATGCTGCATTACCTATCCAGCGTGGGAACATGACGAGGCACGTTGTAGAATAGCTCCTATAGAGATCGACTGACTTTTTTTTTCGTTGCACCGCTTTTCTTTACAATAAGGAAAGAACTTCTCAGTTTGACACATATTAGCTAATGTATGCAGTCAGCATTTCCCGATATCCATATGACCTTTGTATTAACAAGTGTTTGCCCGCGCTAAATGTGGGAAAGGATAGTGATCATTTGCCTCTCATCGCACCGGGTAGAAACGTAGGGCAACCTTTCTCAAATAGGCCACTATCCATCCCTGCACAACCCTAACAACTTGTCATTATTGATGCTGTGCTATGCTAAGCCTCTCTTTCCTCTTTGTCTTCTCTCATCGCCTATAAGCTGCCGCCTATTATAGACATCACCAACGTGTATCATTATAGTGCTTGTCCTCTACAAACAATGACAGCATCGTCGTTGATGTACCAATACTGATAATTTTCCATTACCATATCCTTTTTTCCTCTCATAAAGGTAAACAATGAATCCGCTTTTGCTGTTCTACAATGATTCCACAGGTCATATGTGGATAACCCCCCTTCTGATATATCACATGCTCCATACGTGGAAAAAAATACTCATCCTTCCTGGTTGGTTGTACCTTTCACACATAGCATTCCTAATCGAGAGTACAAATTTCCTGGTAGACCAAAACATCACCCATGGCTTAAGCCACTAGCATGTATGCTGTATTAAGGGCTTTGATGCTTGTGTCCAAAAGGTCATGCTGCCGGATGTAAAGTGAAGATCCACTATGTATCCTCTATATTGATGCTTATCACAACCGCTTTTTGCATGCAGATGTGAAATGGCGGTAACGTTACACGATCTTGGATACAACTCAAGGACGTGCCAAATTTGACAACGCTGTACACGCATTGATGTTATTGGTAACACACGCTTTATACATGTAGTGTCAAGCGCTTTTGTGAGTACACTTCCCACTCACGCACTCGTTGCAAGTTCTATTGAAGGTACCACAACAAATCCGAGTGACACGCTGAATGATAAAATCCATTAGAAGAATGACACGTCCCTATGATCGAAGAGAATAAAAAGCCGTAGCATCATTATCAAAGCTGGATTGTTGATCGTGCAGCCATTTCTACCACTATGGTGATCCATCGCTTTCGACATGTCAAATCAACATCTTGTGTGCATAAACCTTACAACTTGCTCTCAATAGGTCACCCATATTACGCTGCAGGACCTTGTTGCCTTTGCCCCTGAAAGCATAAAATGTGGGTTTAAATCGCACAGTGTCAAGAATTGCCACCATGACCACTCCCTTACTGATTCCTTTCCCCCTCCTCCTCCTTCTACTACAACAAGGAGACCCTTCTTAAATATAAGAGAGGGAACTTGTAAAGATACCTCTCTTTTCATTGTTTCTCAGTAACAGCACCTACAACATTATATCAACACCATGGGGTGGACACAAAGCTTTGCTCTCAAATCCCTTTATGAACGCACTCAGCTTGCAGCTTTAATCAAGACGCAACGCATCAATCTTGAAAACATCTTTATCGATGATGATCACGATGGCGTGTTACGCGCTAGTATCATCAAGAAAAGCCAAAGGAAGAAAACAGGACGACGAGCGCCAATGCCTGCCAATGTTGGCTGGTCCAAGATTCCCATTTGGATGCAACACAACATGTATATTCGAACCGGCTACCGACCACCACTTGGTGAACATAGCCGTTGTGTCGCAAGTTTATTTTACATGCACAATGAAACAGGTAAGAGGGGTCATGTTTCTTGGACAAGGTTTTGATGGCATTGTCGACCCATCATACATAGTCAATTTCTGGACGCATTTTGTGGCACTGGTAATATTTGTGGGGATTGCCATCAAGGTGATGTTGAAAAGTTACCAAGACTGGGGACATGGAATGTCCATCATGCCGTTCTTTTGTACGATGGCCTTCTTAGGATGCACCATCATGTGCCTTACTTGCAGTTGTGGTTATCATTGCCTCGCGTCTCATTCCAAGGAGGTATCCATGCATTGGAATCGCTTGGATTACCTCGGCATTATAGCATTACTTGTGTAAGTTTACTACTACAACGTCGTGAGGAAAAGAAAAGGGGACTCCTTGGTGGCGTGATGGGTGTTGTCGTTAAAAAGAGGAGCAAGAGAATGGGAAAAAGCAGTAAGGGAGTATCAAGGATACATGTTATACTTCAAGGGATACATGCACATACAGCGGCTTGCTATGTTATGACCCAAATGGAATGCTTACCAATGCGCTATAATTATAGAACATCATACTATCCCACTACTCACTACCATATGTATTGCCATCCAGGCTGGCAGGGTAAGCGTGTTTATTTGATTTCTTTATGATCACGTATTTCTAATCTACTTCCAAATGCAGCCTTTTACTTTACTATCATTACATTAGCTGGTCTTTTGACAGTAAGTCACTATACGATGATCCATCATTTGGTTGTCATTTCTAACAGCTCCCCCTTTCAGCTATCCGTTGCTGTTGACGATCGTTTCCAAAGCGAGCAGTATTTGTGGATCCGAAGCCTTTCATTTCTTGCTCTTGGGATACTGGGACTGGTGCCAACGTTCCATAGCACTTTCATATTCGAGGTACGTATAATCAAACAATGCATCGTCTGAGGGAGAATGATGTTGACATGGCATACCAGGCCGATGTAATCAACGATCTCTTGCCTATTCGTACGTTGATATTGTCGGGATTCGGCTATGTTGGAGGGCTGATGATTTATGCATACAAGTAAGGTGGAAGGGTGGTCGCAGGTACTGATAGTTGGATGCTGATGTTGATGATGATGATTCAAGGGTACCAGAGTGTTGGTTTCCAGGGTGCTTTGATATATGGGTAAGTAGGAGGATTTCATGTAAAGGATGTTGGCTTTGGGACTCACAAGATGTGTATATACACAAGTTTGCATCGCATCAGATCTTCCACGTGATGGTTTTCATTGGCATGACAGCATTTTACGTTGCGGTAGAACACTCAAGAAGCTTTTGGCTGGATGAATCCAATATGCAAATATGTCAATCATTGTGAGGATCCAAATGCAATAAAGACACGCCTTACCAGAATCGTCTTGTTATGCAACGCAACGCAACAAAGAGATCTATAGATTAATTCGCACACTATCAGATTCTTCATATGATTGTGCCACAGTCCTCGTGTCTTCCACAAAGCCGACCCTCTTACCTCAATGTCTTTAATGGAGCAGCCTTACCAGCTCAATTGGTTCGAAATCGTGTGGGAGTCAATGTACAAGGGGAGGAATCCAATGCTGGTCACTGGTGTCTTTGCATTCGCCATTCACGAAGTCATATACTTTGGACGCTTTCTACCTTTCCTACTAGCCGATCAGATTCCTCAACTGAGACAATACAAGCTACAGCCGGTAAGTCCTGGAAGTGATATGTGTGTTTGTAGAAGAAGAAGCTGACGTATTTGAATATCCATAGCATAAAAGGAATTCAGGACTCGACTATTGGAAGTGCACCAAACGAGTGCTTTATTGCCATCTTCTATTTGAAAGCCCACTGATCTTCTTTTTCCATCCTGGAGCAACACTACTTGGGATGAGGATATCAGCACCCTTTCCATCATGGTATGTAGGATCATAGCCTTTGCTTTATCTAATTATGCAAACACTGATGCTCATTTCAGGTACCAGATCATCCCGCAACTCGTCGTCTTTTTAATCCTCGAAGACTTTTATCACTATCACGTGCACCGTTTTATGCATACGCCTTTCATGTATCGATATGTCCATCGCATCCATCATGAATACGCTGCACCTTTTGGTATTGCTGCAGAGTATGCTCATCCCATCGAAACTCTGATTCTCGGTTTTGGTACCATTGGTGGCCCCCTCGCTTATCATATCACTACGCACTTTATCTTACAATGGGGTCCTGATTGGGATTTACACATGACAACAATGATTCTGTGGATGATCCTACGCCTTCATCAAGTCGTGGATGCTCATTCCGGTTATGATTTTCCATGGTCACTCCATCATTGGCTTCCATTTTGGGCAGGGGCAGAGCATCACGATTATCATCATCAATCCTATGTAGGCAACTATGCTTCATCATTTCGATGGTGGGATTACCTTTTTGGCACAGACATCAAGTATCGCGCATACCGTAGACAACAAAGAGAGCGTATCAGACAACAACAGCAGCAAAACTCAGGTGCCATTAGAACAGGAGACGCAGCATGATGATGGTTACATCCATCTCATCGTGTAAATAGATGCCATAGTTCCCTTGCCTTCCATCCTATCCATAATCCATATATCCCTTTCATATTCGAATTGCAACAAAGATGCCTTTTTATTGTGTGCATGTGCCATAATCTGACATTTAAGCAATGAGCTCGACAACTATAAATCAAATGTGAGTAACGAGTTGTAGCCATACACGTGCGTATCCATGGAAACATACCACCACCAGCCTTCTTGATCTTCTCCTCAGCAAGGCGGGAGACGAAACGGGTGCGAACAATGACGGGTTGAGAGACCTTGCCCTTAGCCAAAACCTTGGCGTAACCCTAAACAGCAATACATGTTAAATCCTTGCATGAACAGCTGTAATCGATATCGCACTTACGTTTTGCAAAGCATCAATGACAGGGACCTTCTCGGTGTTCTTGTACTTTTCACGAACACCTTCGCCAGCCAAAGACCAGATCTTGTCGAGGTTGACAACAGGGCGCCAGTATTGGTTGCGCTTCAAGTGGAAGTGACGCATACCAACCTTACCAAAGTAACCAGGATGGTACTTGTCCATGTTGATACGGTGATGGTGTTGACCACCAGCAAGACCACGACCACCAGGATGCTTTCTGTGCTTGCCTTTATAGAGTATATGTGAGCTATTCTCTCCTTGTATAAAGGATGTTGCCAAAAGACATACCAATACGACCGTGACCGGCGGAGACGTGTCCACGTTTCTTTCTGTTGTGGTGAAGTCTGGTAGGCTATAATAAAAGAAAGAGTGTAATGTGAGTGAATTGGTCGACTTTGTGATTTGGTGTCCATCTCGAAAATCCCAGTGTCGTCTTTTCCCATCATCCATCCATCCATCCAATCCATCCATTGGATGAATCTCATCCATCCTTCCACCCATGCATCCATCCATCGCTTTGTCGTTCATCCTGCTCGCTCATCGTATGGGTTATGAGTGTGTGTGTATATGTGGGCTACTCACCATTTCGTCGACAAATGAGAGAGGGGACTATACTTGCAGCCAAGATCAGCCTACCTAATTGTTCACCCATCCCTCCTATTCAAACACCGCCATAGCTTGTCCGCTTGAACATTGGCTCTTTTCGGTCACCCCTCATCATAATGATTACCACCTTAAATCATAAGAAACGGACCCGTGTTACGGCTTTTTTATTGACAAGGTCTTATCACAAAAGAAAGAAGGGAGGTTAACTATGCTATTGTGTATACAGCCTTTGTTCAAGATACTATGGGACAATCAGACCCCTATCTCTTCCACTCTTTTTCCTGCATCCACTATAATACAATCCATCAGGTACTCACACTCGATGAGGTTCATCTCACAGGAAGAAGGAAGGCCTCTTACACCATACAAACATTGAGATAATAGGCCAACAATGCAATCACGTACTCGTCAAAGTAATCCTTTAATCCAACATCATTCAAAAGAGATAGATTCGTTCCAGTGAAAAAAGATACATCGATTGGGAAGTTTCTATCCTTTGGGCGTACACATGTGCAAAGGTGGATGGATGAACGAGAGCTGGCTCTTGATGCATAGCGTGTCAAAACATGGAATAGGATGAAGGTTGTACATGGTGACAGGTTGCACAAAGCATGACGATAGAAGCTGCCATGGAATAGCGTGTACAGTAGGATGATGGTTTAGGATGATAGCCGAATGCAATGGCCAAATTGACAATGGCTATGCCGTATACATCCAGATGCTTCCATTCCACTTACCCATATCCAGAAGATTTCGTATGTATTGGAGCAAGTTGCTACGCGTAAATAAAGCTGCTGCTATACAATGGCTATCTGCTGTTCACATAAAAAAGGCTGGAAGGCAAGTTGCTGCAAGTAAAGAACGCTGTTTGTGGCAATGGAGTAAAGACTTTGCTATTGGATGCAGCTGTTACGATTGGTCGTGGCAGAGAAGTGTGCAAGTGGGTGTGTTGTATCAAGGAAGGCACGTGTTGTAGTAGAGTGACAAGAAGGCTGCGTACACGCCATGTAACTTGCCATTCAGTCGAAGACAATCGGATCAAGGTAGTTGTGGGATTGACATGATGGGTTGAAGCAGGACAATCGTTTGCAGGTGGTAGTTGTATACTTGAATGGGTCAAGAGTTGAGAATGGGAAGAGAAAATATAGTGGGAGTGGAAGAAGTGGAAATTAAGTAGGGTATCCTGGTGCTGAACTGAACATCATTGTTCCTATTACAGAGGTCTTCTTCTTATTGTACAGATGAATGGTAAAGGATTACAAATTTATGTAAAGATAAACGTGTGAGCTTTTTGATCATCATTCCATAGCTAATGTTAAGCCATTCAGGGAGAAATCAGAAGTTCCACGGGCGAAGCAAGCAACCTCGGCTGCTAAGTGTTCCATGATTGAAGTATCCTAGACTTTAAAGAGTAGCACACAGTTGCCTATAGCTTCGTACTATACAATGAAGACTTGTATCTTTGACGATTTCCTTGGATGCTCGAGCTTGGTATCCCCTACTGCCAAAGACGACCATTTGATCATAGCATTGCTACTATAACATGAAGAATCAAATTACAAAGCACAAACGAAAGTTGTTCAAAAA
Source organism: Lichtheimia ornata (assembly GCF_029851405.1). Lineage (NCBI taxonomy): Eukaryota > Fungi > Mucoromycota > Mucoromycetes > Mucorales > Lichtheimiaceae > Lichtheimia > Lichtheimia ornata. The sequence goes on from NW_026695344.1 coordinate 406,651, forward strand.
GTCTTGGTATGCACGCTGTCGAGCTATAAGTGTCATCTTTGTGAATGCACATGCACATCCACCAATGTATAACGATGCATAAATCAGCACATGCACCAATACATAATGAACCCGATTGATAGACAATCATTCGTAGCCGTCGTTTGGGTCGCTATTATACGAGCTGTGTTTCACGTAAAGCCTATCAATAGTCACTTGCACAAGAGTCATGCTGAAAGAGCAATAACCAAGAAAGAGTATGCATGTACAAGACGTGTTCAATGCTGACATGAGCCATCTTTTTGCTGCTGCATTGTTGTTTTGTGATGATGAGTTGCCACCCTATCCCTTTTGAGCGAGATGATACGTTGTCATCGAACCATAGTGTATGTAAGCGTAAGATAGCATCACACACGTACGCATATGATCGGATGGATGTCCTTTTGTGGTAATACGCCGTGAACAGTATTGGAGAGGGTGAGAAGCCAAAATTACGGATTGGGAAAATCATGCCGGCACCTGCGGAAGACAAAGAAAAATGGATGGGGTTTGGATTTGAGCATTACCATTTACCGAGATACGTGCAGCTGGTAAACACAAAGCTCACCACAGACACCGGTACTACTTTACATTTGTTCCTGTGAGTCGGCGTGGTGTTGTGTTACCTTCCCGACATGTTGCTTTTTTTTTTTGACAGAAGTTGACGCCATGTTTATTTGACATGTACATACCTCAGATGACGAAGATTGTATAATCGTCATCAAAGATCCTCAGGGTGATAATTTGTGTCAATGCGCATATACATGCATGACGAATCGTTTTCATAGTATAGCTGCAAACCCTGCGTGCAATATGAACTCACTGATTTTGTCCGGCGGGTGGTATCCTAGAGCCGACCAAAAGTACTCCGCTCACCCATCAACACAGGTCTTTGGGGTTTAGTCTTCGGCATGTGAAAATTGAAAGTGTGCTTTCCCTTTCATTCTTGTATATCTTTTTTTTCTTTCCCATCGCTTTTTCTCTCTTTTTGTTTATCATAAACATTGAAGTCATCTTGTCAACATAATAACGCAGCATGATACCTGACTCGTTTCTTGCAAGGAACGGTATTTACACCATTGCCGTTTTGCAGACAGCAGTCGCACCACTTGCGTTTGTGTATTATGTCTACTACCTCGTTGTTGAACGACCCTTATTCAGCACCAACGTTGCCATGATCGATTCAACAATGTATTACTATTTTGCCTTTGAGCTTTTATTCTACGTATTCTTTCAAATCACACGAAACCGCATGCAATGCACACTGCCACCGGTCCATCCCAATGCAAAGGAACGACGCACCTTGTACTACAATTGTATCACCAACATTCGCAACATTGAGGAATGGCTCACTGGATGGTTCATGAGAGCACACGATCCATCACAGCATCCTTCTATTCACGAGATTTGTCGCGAAAATCTCGCCGAATGGTAATAACACAAGGGATGGGGAGGAGGGGTGATGGGTTAAATCTATGCAACATAGCTCCGCTCACTCACAACACACCATCACATTTAGGATTGCTTGGGCCTTTTTTGCAAAACCCCTGGAGACGGTCTTGGAGGATGAGACAGCCACAGAGGAATTGTATTGGATGATTGATCATTTTGCTGCCAAATTCATGCTCGATATCAAACCCGGCTATGATGAAGATATTGTTGCATTTCGATTGACCCTTGATCCAGTACAAGCATACCATCGACCACTCGCATTTTACGTATTCATCATGTCCATGACGTACCTCACATCGCTTATACTCAAAGCATGGGGATTGCGTCGTTTTGGACCCGACATACAATCGTCGCTTTCATTGTGGTGGAGTGATTCGCATCAACAGCAACCAAACAATAACAACGCACAATCCGAATCAATCGTATACTGGTTTAAAGATGGTGATCGTTCCAAAAAACCCATCGTTTTCATTCATGGAATTGGCCCTGGCTTTTTGCCCTACATCAAGTTTGTGCATAACTTGTTGCATCTTGGTGCACCTGTTTTCTGCGTGGAACAACCCCACGTTGCTATGCGATGCATTGAGCAAGTACCTACCATGCAGGATACTGTACGTGATATAGAGCGAATGCTTCATCACCATGGATTCCACGATGCTGTCTTTGTTGCCCATTCGCTTGGTACTGGTGTCGTCTCTTGGGCAGTACAGCATATCCCAAAATCGGTCGCAGCCATGGTGTTGTTGGATCCCATTTGCTTCATGCTCCATTACAAAGACATTTGTGTTAATTTTGTTTATCGTATACCTAAGACTGCAAGCGAGGTAAGTCATCTACGGTGTCTATTATTGCTCTTTTCACTTATAATTCTATCCCCTTTTAGTCCATTGTCAAGTTCTTCGCCTCTACAGAGCTCTACATTTCATATTTCATTTCACGGCATTTCCACTGGTTTCAAATGGCACTCTTTGCTACGCCTTCGCACACATTGGGCAAAAATCAAATGTTTGGTACAACCACCCTGCCACGAGCAACCAAAGTGTTCTTATCAGAGAATGACAACATTGTCAATTCTGAGCGAGTTGATGAGTACCTATGCGATACTGGTATCGAATCAACGGTGATGAAAGGCTTGGATCATGGATGGTTTCTCTTCAAGTCTACATGGCAAAAAGAGATCATTGATGCCATTGCCAGTTATTCTTCGGGAGAGTTGTGATTTCAAATCACTATTTTACAAAGCACGATATACCTCTGGCACTGTACATTACGTCAAACTTAGCACCCCACACACTCTCTCTCACATCTTAATTGTATATACCACCCTACGTTCTTTTGTTCTCCCTCTGCTTTTGCTATCCTACTTTACATCTCGTAATTAATCCCTCATGACCAAGGTATCACCCATAGAAAGCCTTGCGTTATAATATCCTTCTCAATTTATTATACAACCAACCGAATCTAAACAGCTACGCCAATTCTTTGTGCAAGTTTTTGATATTGTTCTCGTGCGAGTTTCCTTTGTCTCCACATGACGAGTGTCACCGAGAAGATTGCCACCACAAAGTTGATGCTCTGCAATGGATCATCCATCAGCATGCTATCCACAATAGAGCCAAAGATCAATCACACACGTATATACCTCAAATTTGATGAATTTCCAACGCTCTATCCGCTTTACATGTGGACATCCACGGTAAGATGGTAGTGAAACGGCATCAAAGTCGTATAGTGTTGTTTGATTCCTCAAGTTCTCTGCCAAGTCTGGATCATCCCATTCGCAACGCACGCGCTCCTTGTTACCGAAATCTTGGCAATACGGCGCCGTTTTCTATCAATGCCATGTTAAAGTTCATCCAAGTGCATAATAAATACTACGAGATATCCACTCACCTTTTCAAAAGGGGTGCATACGTCGCACTCACCGATAGGTGTGCAGGTGTATGTGGGTGGTTCAATATCCTCGTGCGAATGGGTATAGTTGCCAAGATGACTTGGTATGTTGTCTGCTGTAGGATCGTGATCTTGGGTAAATGGCGGTGCCCGTTTTTCCAATGCTGTGGCTGGCATGCCTAGCAACGCTATGCATCTGAAGGACAATTGTTAATGGCTATTTTATACAAGCATTAGTACCAACAGTATTACTCACATTGCAGCTATCAACAAGTGGTAAGTTTTGTGCATGCTAAGAAGAGGTTGAAGTCCTCCGCTTAATTACGACCCACTTCTTTCTGGTGATAGCACTATTCACGTGATGCGAGCCCGCCGCATGAACTCTTTTTACTCTTACGATCGCCTTGGATTGCTAATTAAGCTACCTCGGCTATGAATCTTCTTGAACTACTACTACTCGGAAAGCATTTGATATCTACAACATACCATGTGACCAAACAAATGGCTCTATAAAGAATGCTTACAATGCAAAATGTCCCCTATATGATTGTCCAAACCCATCTGTAATGGATAATAAAGCGTCTGTATACGAGCCTACTACGATAGGAGACCGGCAATGGAAGGGCGATCTATGTATTGCATGTTTCCATGCCAAATTCGTTTCCATGTCAACGTAAAAAGACCGCCGTTTCTATGGTAATCTATCGGGTATGGTATATGCAAATGGTAGTTTTATATTGTATAAGGAAGTGGACTGCATCCCAACGATAAAGTGAAAAAACAAATACAAATGTTTATCCTGGTTGCATTGAAGGAGGTGTTTACGGGTGATCTGATGCAGGGGAAGGGGAGATGAAGTGGTTGATTGTCTAGTGGTGGTGGATGATAGGACAATGGGTACAAAGACATGGTGGCATTGTTGGGCTGGGTTGGTTGCCTGGTGTGGTAAGTGTAGCCAATGTTGTTGACAATGAAATAGAGTCAGCTGCTTGACTCAGACCTTCTACTGCCTTGTCTTTTTTTTCCAAACCACCTAAACATGCAACGCAAAACGCTGTGGGGATCGTATAAGGCCTTACCTCCAAGGACGCGAGTGTGGATCGGTATTGGTGAGTCAATGACGCGAGATTGACTAGGTGCATGGTGGTTGACAGCCTTGTGTTTGATATTAGGTGGTATGGCATTCGCGACATGTGGAATGTTGGTGTCCGATTACATTGAGCAGCAGTTCCCAGCCAGTGACAAGGAGAAGCAACAAGCCGAAGCCATGTCACCTATAGTTGTTGTTGATCACAAGGATAAATAAAGCGTCCTGTCACCTATACAACATTTACAACATCACTCTTCTCTGCTGTGTGTCGTTTCCTTAGGCCTCCTTAGCCTCGATCTAAATCAAAATCACCTGCCATCTTTCATATACAAGCAAAAGAGAATCACCCTTCCTTCTTTTTGTTTCTGTCTTTCACGTTATCATCATCATCATGGACATTATCCGTCATTCTATCCTATTGATCGTTCTCTTACCATGCATATTGGCGGGTCTAGCAGATGGCAATCCCCATCATTACCATGGATCGACATCACCTGATCATCGAGGCAATTCTGACGGGCATCCTCATTATCATGCAGCAGTCGCTGGTAATGGCATACCAGATGATGATGGGTATTATGAAGGTGAAGAGGAGGAAATCCCATGGACTTGGGCAGATGTTCTTTCAGGTCGTGATCATCCAATCTATGGTCATCCAGTGGACATTGATCATACCGTGTATTATACCAAAACGGTGTGGGTAGATCCCCCAGGTATGTCATTTTCTGCAACAACGCAATGTGATGCAAAGCAGTTCATTCATTGACGTCAATTTTAGCCAAAACCACAGCAGCTGCAAGGCATCACAACAACTATTGACATCATTTATTATCTCCCATATAATCTTGGTTTTGCTTCTGGTCATGCACACCACACACACATACTTTCGCTTGCTTTCCATTCTCCCATTGTTCCCATACCATTATTAGTATTGTTGTATTGTTCTTTTTTAATATCAGTTAATCAATCCTTTTTCTAAAGACAGGGGAAATATAGGGGTATGTGGTAGTGTCTGTTCTCATTGATTCTCGATGCGTGCCTGAATTAATGCGAGTATGTAATTGAGCCGATTGATAAGATGCCGAGGGTTGTATGGGAATCCACCCGCTTCCAAAACCAAAACAAGCCTTGATAACATGTCCATGACTTTTTCCACACCACCATCTACAAACTTTTCACATGTGTAAATAAATCCATCGGGGTCCATTTCAATGTGCTTGAGATATTCAACAAGGAAACGTAAAAATTCAGTTTCGTTCGAAAGCAAGAGATCCACAAGCAAACTGTAATCCATCCCAGTCCTTTCACAAAACCATAGGAAAAGGCGATTGGGGCTCACCACCTGGATCAGTTCTTGAAAACACTGCTTAAAACTAATTTTTGATTAACATCATAGGGGAATCCAAATCCATCTCGAGATCCTTACCTGCTTGCCTCGTCGGCTCGTTGAAGCTTATTGTCAATTGTCAACACGTCCAGTTGCAGGTTGATTGCATCCTCATCATTACCCCCGTGTAGTTCAAGCACAGCTTCAAGGAGCTGCTCATCCGACATGTATTCTCGCCATCCTACAACAAATATACATGCTCTTAACAACACAAATCAACATGTATTCGCTATTGTACCATACCATGTATCCGCTCCAGTATGCGCCCAAGAGCCACTAAGATAGACGAGTCCACTTGATTGTAATTCGCAAGAGAACATAAGGAGGCCACAAAAACTTGCATAGCTAGTTTCAGGCATTCGCGATCCACTGTGATATCATCGTGCTGAATGATAGGTTGATGGTAGAATTCGGTCCTATCAGTTTCAAAGCATTCCCAAAACATGTCGATTGTGAAATGGGTGTTGAGTCGATCGGCCCAAGCAAGCAATCGTTCAAGGACACCTGCTATCTTAATGAAAACATTAATGAACCCACACTATTTGTTTTCCACATCCAATCCTCCTCCTTCCTACCTTGATTTTGTCAATGGGACTACGAAGGAGCCTTGACACTAGCTCAAAAGATCTTCTAACCACGGCAATGTAAGGGTAGCTCCATAGGGTGCAAAACTAAGGGAATGTATAAGTGGTTCATAGCTTTGACCAGGTTCATCCATTCTCATGTATCATTCCGATCTCCTTAAACTCACGTGTTGTAAATGGCTGATTAACAATTTCCTTGCAGAGGCTGTTTCATGCACCATGGCTCCTTGTTCAAATGCAATGTCATATGTCTTGGAAACGTCGTTGAGAAATACAAGATAAGCGGTGATCTCCAGCTGCCATGGTAGTGAATGGTGGTGATGATCAGGACCCAATCGTAGTATAAGCATAAGCATGATGATAGCTTTACCTTGTCATGTGCACTTGTAAACGTACTCAACCATGTGGATGTTTGTGGATGACCAATCCATGTTGAATAAAGCGTGTAACCAACATGTGCCCCCGGTAAATCCAGTTTACGGTATTGTTTGAGGATGACATGGAAGATTTCGAGATAAAGCAGGGTGCATCTCATCTTGTTGTCAACCACCTTGTCCACAGCCGTCTCCACCCAGCTTGTTCTTGATTCCTCCAACTCTTCAGTCGTATTGTCACTTGTACCAATCAACGCATGCTCCAGCCTCTGTCGCCATTTATACAGCATGAAGGGATCCTCCTCTTGATCTATTACTTGCTACGATCAACACACAAACACACACACCTTTATCAGTCAACCCATTTAAACTTGACCTGCAATGCAACTTACCCAGGGCCAACATTGCAACAACTTTGAATCGTCCGATTGCTCTGCAAGGAGCGACATGGTCTCTCGTTCAATATGTCAAGCAGCTGGGAAGATAGGACGACATGTACACACACCCACAAAGGCCGTATCCAAAATATGAGATTTATCATGCAGCAGTCCACCCGATGTAAGCATATATTAGCGATGGATGATGTCGAGATTGAATAACGTTTTAGGTGACAGTGCATATTGGTACTTGCTACTACCCATATTCAAGAACAACCTGGAAGCATGGACAAGTGGTGGATTTGCATCGTGACCAGCTTGGAATGATTCCCAAAGGTGCCAATCCATGTTAAGATGTATCACCTTTTGATTACAACAAGGTAAAGAAGATTTATAGAGGGAACAAATGATGGAGGGAAGTTCTAATCACTTTTCTCTCTCCCACTTTTCTTCTTCTCATCAATTATTCTAAAGGAGAATGGTTCAAATCACTACATTGTTTTCATCGGCAGCTGCTATCTTGTTATTTGGTGCCGTGGGTACCTGTCAACAGCAATGGGGTGGTCCTGTAAATAGGGCTATTGTTGAGCAACAGCTCTCTGATTTGAAGGCGGCCAACGTGATCCCTGAAGGTATTGTTTGCAAGCAACAATGAAATGCTATTTCTAATCTCTGTGTCATTCTTCTAGTGCTTCCTGAATTTGAGCCTACTTCATTCATCAAGTTGATGTATGACGACAAACCCGTGGTTAATGCAGGCGATGTCATTTATCCCCATCAAGCTGTCAATCCTCCACATGTTTGGTTCCCAGCACCCCGTGAAGATGCTCATTACACTCTTGTGCTTGTAAGTGGATCCTTAAGGCATATACACATACACACGTTTACTCATTATCATTTAGGTGGATGCTGATGCACATGTTCCTTTGGTGCGTCATTGGATCGTGGAAAATGTCCCAGGTAAAAGCAAAAAGAAGAAGGGGAAAATGATAGCATATCACTCATGATGTATTGTTGTCAAAAAGGTGGTAAGCCTGGTTCCAGTATTCGAGACAACATTCCCTACACTCCGTATCACGGCCCCACACCACCTGCTCTTACTGGCAAGCATCGTTACGTTTTCGCACTCTATGAGCAACCTATGGTCAATCAATCGCTTGTGCCACCCATCGTGGGAGACCCTGATAGACATCGTGCATTCTTTGATCTCGACAAGTTTGTCACCGAAAACGACTTGACTTTGGTGGCGGCTACCTATGTTCAAGCAGAGCATGAAGAAGGCTACGAAGGACGAGGTCGTGCACCTAGTAGTGTACTTGCAGCCGCAAGCAGCAGCAGTGTTGGAGCATCCAGTATGATGAGCAGTGCAAGTGCCAGTGCAGCACCTTCTTCAGCAGTCTAATAGAAAGTGGGAGGTTCTTTACGTTTATTCTTGGAATTCTTTCTCTTAAAAGTTGTGGATGTTTATCATTAAAAGAGAATACTATCATTTATTGCGCGATAAGCAAAACGTAGATAACGATGCACAAAAAGTAGTATAGTCGGGAAAGGAGGCATTTACTCTATTTGAAAAAGCGCTGAGGCACCGAAGGTTAAAGAACACTCTTCTAAAAGGGCGTTGCCTGGCGGGGTATTTTGGGAAACCGTCGGGAGGAATTAAAGATCCAACGACCCCATTTTCATGGGCCTTGTGTGTAACAATGGCTATACAACTTTCTATAGCTTTGATGTATGCAGAAGAATGACCATACACAATCATTCCTGTATCATGACAATAGCATATGGATGACACAAATTACATGAGCAAAACGAGTACGTTACAAAAGAAAGCAGCCATTGTGCTCATCAAGTACAATAAAGGTAAAGCGGCTTAGCCAAAAATTAGATGACACCGTTTTCCATACAAGCTCTAATCTGCATACCCCGCATTTCAGCATTCCACGGAGCCTATGGTCTCACTCCTCTCAGCACTCTGAAACAGCTCTGGGCCACACTTTGCTTCACGCCTTTTAGGCCGATGGGCTAAATGGTACGATTTCCGAAATGGATGAATAATTACACTCCCGAAATGATCTCCCATGTTGGGCCGTGTAACGAAAGACCGGAAAAATGCATTGTGTTGTACGAAAAAGAACTTTTTTGTTCCTTTCATCCCTGGCTGTGCAAGGTAAAGAGCCACAAGATGCAAGAATCTTAACATGCGATAATAAAGATATATAAATTGGAGACGCAATAAATGTCATTACATAACACAAAATGGATCCAGTGAATGAATAAAAGGGCATGCATCATCATCTTTGCAGATTGATTTGCGTTATAGGTGATTTCACATGAAGCTTTCTGTTTGAAGATCCTGACACACGTGGCAATGGCACAGGTCCCTTACACGTGGCAACGAAAACGAATAGAGTCATCATGGCCGGTGCGTTATCTCACTTTTAGTCAATCCTTTGGTAACATGATCAACGCTTCCGTATTGATTCTATAATGTGGAATAGGTCTCAACAAGGCTGCAAGATGGAAATGTACGACAAATGCTGCATCCACAGTGGGCGTTTAACAAACAATGATGTTGTCATGGTCATCCCGAGTGCTGGATGCGGAATCTAAAATGTTGTCCTGATTTGTCAGGCAGGGAGAAAATATCGGCCATTCACGGAACCATCGCCTAAACAGTGCCCATAGCTTGCAATGCATACAACTTTTGAGTCAAAGGGATGAAAAGGATGATCAAGGAGGCAAGGATTGTATATGGGTCAATAGTGAATGTGAGCTACTCAGCATGATCAAAATCCGGTTTAATGGTCATATGGTAGGTGGGTGGCAAAAAAAAAGATTGTCAGCAATAGGCACAGGGGACGTTTTGACCGTGTTGCACAAAGGCCGTCATCGTCATCCATGGTCCTCGGTTTGGCGGGAATGGCAGCGGATGAATTTGAGGACCAGCCATAGTTCATCCCGATGACCCATTCCATCTTCTTTTTGACTCGTTCATTCCGCGTCTTTGTTTCTCTTTTCGCTACAAGGATAAAATACAAGCATACAGCCACATACATTTGCATGCATCTTTAATCTTGTTACACTACCACTATCACCCCTCTCTTTGTCAATTACTCTTGTCATTCTTTCTTCTCCCCTCTTTATCTATTTGATTCTGCAACAGCAACACCGTCATCATGCCCGCCAGCACAGACAATGCTTCAGCGCGCATGTTACTTAAGGACTTGTTCAAAACATCGACTTCGGCGGCCGAGTCATTCCTTGGACAACTGACACCTGAGCAGATTCATCTTATCGAGGATACCATCAATCGTATCAAACGACGTAAAGTTGACAAGCAAGATGACGTGACAACAGCAGCTCTTCCAACACCAGCACCATCACCTGGTCCATCGAGTCCTTCCAATAGTGATATCAGTGATCAGGGTGCCATGGCAACGTCAACAACAACAACAGCAGCAGCAGCACCATCCAATGCGGCAACAGCAATTGCCAGTGCACTTGCTTCGGCCATGGCTTGTGCAGCACTTGCAAACAACAACAGCAACAATGCAAATGGTAACGGCAAGGCTGAAGGAGAAAAAATGCCAACTATTGCACCCTCCACCAACGACAGCAACAACAACAACAACCATCATGGACAGCATGATTTGGTAGCTGAGATGCGAGATGGCGTTGAATGGGTATCCTTTGTGTATTCGCATAATCGCACATTACGCCGATACAACATTCGTACGGATATTCAAACAGTATCGCTGGATGCCATTGATATCAAGTTCAAGGAGGAGAATTGTGTAAGTACAAGAGGCAATGGATATTCGGGCACGTGTGCCGCCGCTTAATCCTCTTCCGGTCGATCCGATGAACAAAGGGGCAAGGGCAAAAAAAAAGCTTTTTCGGGGGCAATCTACCTTCGGCTAAAGCTTTTTTGTCATTGCGTGTTACCCCACGTCTCATTTTTGTCGATCGGAGTGTAGGTTTCAGAGTGGAGCGGGTTGTCATTCTTGTTAGCTTGTTACTAAAGCTTTCTTTCTCCTCAATGGACACAGGTCTACCCAAGGGCCAATCTCCCCAGAGAACAGTATCAGGGCAACAGGTGGAATTATGAGACCGAATGTAATGTGCTTGGATGGAAATTAGCGTGGTTGAACTCAAACGAGATTTCGGGAAAGCGTGGACTGATTCAACGAGCGGTCGATTCGTACAGGAACCGTTACCCCAGTATGCGCTCAAGACGTGTTGCACGTCAAGAAAAGCTCATGAATGGCACTCTCAGAAAACGAAAGCATCGTGAGGACAATGATCATCATCCAACAACAGCAACAACAACAACAACACCACTTGCAGCAGCAGCTGTTGTTTCTGCAACACAACCTTCCACCACCACCACCACATCTTCGACTTTATCAGCTGCTATTGTCAAACCAGCCAATCAGCCAAAGACTATTGTGCTTGATGAGAATGGTACTCGCATCCGTATCAAGGTCAATGTGGAAAGCGTGAATATGGATGAGATTCCTGCTGAATTCCGGAAGAGCAATTGTGTATTCCCAAGAGCTATCAACATGTACGCTGGAGCACGATGGCTCGAGGAGTCATTGTGTAACGAGTTGGGTTGGAGACTGGTATGTAGTTGGCAGGCAAAAAGGAAAGAATGGGATTGTTGGCTGGCATGTTTGCTAATATAGGAGGTGATTGCTTATATTAGGCATGGTTGAATCAACGTCAGCTGGCTGGAAAAAAGAGTCTCTTGCAACGTGCTCTTGACGTTTTCAGAAAACGATTTATGCCATCATTACAACCTCGTAAACAATCAGCTCGTGTCACGCCTCCCATGTCACTTTCCATCGATACCAATCCTTCCTCATCCAACAACTCCAAACCTATGCCTCTCACAGCAGCAGCACTCTCAGCTCAAAATGCTTGGTATGAACAACAAGAACAACAACAAACAACCACCGAATCGGTTGTCAAGGGATCTCCTGCACCATCCTGTGCTAGTGGCACCACCATCACTCTCGACTTTGGCGATTGCTTCTCTTTGGCCGATGATGATGATGAGGATGATAATGGACAACAACAAGGAGGTGAAAACGAATGTTGTGATAAGCAACTATGCTCATGCGGTGATGAGCTATCGACGATTATGAGCAGCTCAACAGCATGTACACCAAGCCCTACATCCAACATTTTTGGTTTCCCGCCCGAAGTCGATTTATATGACTCATTTACTCTCCCTCCCGCCACTGATATGTCCCACTTTATGGATATCGACTCAAAACCACCTACATCCAATTCATCCAACATCGCATCAAACACCACCCTTACTACAAGTCTCAAACTACCCGACACCATCCTTGCATCACCATCCTTGCCATCAAGTGCCGTGGATCAACAAGACCTTGTTGTCAAAATGGAGCAGGATGATATGATATTGTTGCCATCTTTATCTACCGACGAGTGTCAAGTTGATGCTGAACGCTTCTTTTTCGACCTCTTTTAATCTTCAACCCTCTCCACCCTACCCCCCATTCCATTCCTCATCATCTCTCTCAATGCTAGTAGTGTATATTTTTCTTCACCCCTTTCTTCATCTGGTGCGTGTGCCCAATCTTTTTTTTCTTTTCTCTTTATCTATGCTTTGTAAATACGTTATATCTTTCATTCACTGTCACATCATTTCTCAAATTGTAATACATGCTCAAAACATATTGCCGGCATTCAACTTTTTATTGGTTCTGGGATTTTAGTATTTGAAATGGCATCAATGAATCATCGAGGATGCGTGATTGGGAAAAAAAGATTATGAAGCTAACATAGCAATGAAACAAGGGGAACGAGAACAGGTATCTTTTGAGGAATAGAATACTGTAAAGAAGCATAGCAGACAAAGAATATCGCTCATTGTGATACTTGCAGGGGGCTGGCCATTATGTAGATGGAGAGTTGTATTGTATGCGAAGAACAGCAGGTTTGGGATCATTGTTGAAAGAATACAGCACCCAACATTGAGATGGCGAATTATCCGAGTGATACTGTTTATTGGATTGTGATGATGGATGATCAAGGAGGACCAATATGGATTTCATTCAAGCGAGGCGTGATTCAAGAGCAATCTTTAGTGAGTGGATAGGATGATTGCACTATGCATGGAGCATGATGCATCGAAGACGCAATGAGGGATTTGGATGATAACAATGAATGATCTTTATTGAAACACACACCCTATTTTACTCTCTGGTGATATCGAGAATAGTGTTGTAAATGGTGATAATGTCCATTTGGCTTTATGCAATGTCAATGTGATGATGGTTAGGATGGGTGATGTAATGATGGCTGGCTGGCTGAGTTAAAGTTGTATGCTTGATTCTCAAACAATCACACATCCCCTTCTCCCTCCTTCGAGTTGCACTGAGCATCCAAGTATGGTACGCACCAAGAAACAAGCGCTTGCCGGAGTGAGCTGTTCACTGTCGATGCAGAGGCACGGTAAACAACACTTTTTCCTTGTACCTTATGCAGTTGAAATCACAGCGGAGCTCATTCCCTTTATGCAATAAGATACACGCGATGCAGGGATTCTCAAGGTCGGTTGCTCGTTTGACACAACCCTCGATTCACGTAGCTCATTCACCCTCATTCAACCCTTAGAAACAACCTAGCAACGTGTATCCACAACAGACATGGTAACGTATGAGATACGTGCTATCCTTCGATATGGCTAAAAATACGAGACGCGTGCATATGGATTGACAGGCCCGAAGACAATCCCCAGGGGTTCATCGATATCATGCAACGTGAGCGTGAATGCAAGGTGTTCCTTATCCAGCATGCATTTCCCAGTATCACGTATCAAGAAGCTGATGTCATGCTCATGGATTGTGGATTCAAAGAGGTATGTTGTGATGGGTGATTGAAGGAGGAGGTACATTGGCATTAAAATGTCAGCTTGCAGGATGAAGTGATCCATCGATTATCGACTCGACCTGATTATCTCGATGGTATTCGACGCATTCTTGGATCATTTGAACAATCACCATCAACAATGACCACAATGGAGGATTCTACTATCAATGCAACAACTTCCATTTCAAATTCATCACGAGCCATGACACCACCCACACCTATTCCAAAACAATCACCAAGATCAAAGTATACCATGAAATCAAAAAAGAAGGACAAGTAGGTTGTTGATATTCATTGCCATTACATATTATTCTATCTACTAAGCTGTATCTTTATGTAATTAGCCATCACATTCATGCCGAAAAGACCCCATCGACTCGTATGGCTGGTGGACGTTTGGCGTTGGATGATGCTCTTCGACAAATTCAAAGCTCGAATTCTCCTGACAAGGCATACGAAGGCTGGTCACAAGCTCGTATTCGTGCTTTCCAAATGATCAATGAAAATCCAAACAGCTATTACTATCGATTCAACGCGCCTGGTGAAGAGCAACGAAAGGGTGCTTGGACACAAGAAGAACGAGAGCTTTTCTTTAATCGACTCAAGGAAGTGGGCGCCAATGGACAATGGGGCATTTTTTCGATAGCCATCCCTGGCAGAGTGGGATACCAGGTAAAATGAAAAATCAAATACTTACTATCATGATCATGGTGTCTCAACGGTATCCTTTGCTTGTAGTGTTCAAACTATTACCGATTATTGATCCAAACGGGGCAAGTGCATGATCCCAACTACGTGGTGGATGATAAAGGCAAGGTGCATTACTTGTTTGAAAAACGAAATGCGGATGGGGCTGTTCAAAAGACGTTTCGCACCCATGCTCCACACCAATTTGGAAAGAAAACAGCAACAACACCAACACCAACACCAAAGAAAAAGAAGAAAAAGGACGATGGCGATACATCTGGTTCTTTCAGTGTTGGTATAAGGAAGTCATCTCGCCTTGCAGCAGCTGGCCGTGTCACTCGAAGCAGGCAGCAAGACTAGTAGGCTAGTTTTGATCCCTCCCTTTTTTTCCCTTTTCATACCTTTCATATATCCAATAAATTACCATGCACACAAACAAACACAAACGGGATTAAGAACGCAGGAACCAGATAATGATGTCAATTTTCTTCAAACATGCAATCTATTCTAATCTCACTATACTATCGACGTCCTCGAGAATCCGATGTAGCAAAATTGACCAAGGGTTTGATTTGACGTTCCATCAATTGCCTGGAATGCAGTTGTTCAGGGTCTTCCAAATTAAGCAACGGCCCATTACTTGGCATGGCTGATCCACCTGGCATAGCAGGCATAGGGACATCAGGTTGTTGCCATCGTGCCTTATCCCTTGAAGAGGTGGGTTTCCTCCGAAGTGACACATGTCGACGTGTTGGTGCGGGTTGGTCATCCTGGTGATGTGCCGTGGTATCACGTGTGCTCTTGGATCGAGATAACTTGCTGCTAACATGTTGTTGTTGTTGTTGTTGTTCAATGCCCGTCTTTTTTGCAAGTAATGATCCTTTAGCAAAGGGGGTTTTATCTTGTAGTTGAATGAGTGTGGATCCACCACCATTATCATCTGGTATCGATTGAGACATTGCCTGTTGTTGAGGTAGAGGTGGCGGCACCTGCTGCTGCTGTTGTTGTTGTTGTGGATAGTTGCCTTCTTCTTGGTTGCTTTGGGCAAGTAAAGATCCTTTAGCAAAGGTTTCTCGATCGGTGCAATCAATTAATGGATTATCAGGAATTCGACGTCGACTGCTGTGTCGAGATAAAGTGCTTCTGCCATTCTCAATAGGGACCGGGTATTTCTTGTTGAGCTCTTCATCATTGTTGTTGTACGAAGCTGCCATTTCGCGGGTGGATTTATGTCGTCGTAATGTACCACCTCGGCTGGATATATCCGATGCATCGTTTCGAGATGAGGGAGAATCGGCTCGGCTAAGGTCAACGGGCAAAAGTGGATTGGTGACACGATTGGGATGCTGTTGATAATACACGGCGCTCTTTATGAAACCATTAGACCCAAGTGATCAAACCTTACATGTGTTGTAATCTCTTACCTTTGAGCAGCGAATACTCAATACCCATTCTTTTAATGAATCCGCGTCCTCAGCTGAAAACATCTTCATGTAATCTTCGGAACGTTCAAAGACACGTGGTTTTTCTTGTGCACGTAATGCAAAGACGTATTCAGTAGGTGCATCTCGGAAAGGATGAAGCATGGTGTACACGTCAAATGTTGATAGCTGACACAAGACTACGGCATTCGTTCCTTTGCTATCCTTTGAATGATGAATAGCATTGTCCATGATAAAACAGAATCGCTTATGCCATTTGCCCTTCTTGTATTCGACATTCAGCCATCCATAATGCGGAGGATACAGTTTCTGAAGTACGCTCTATATTCGTGAAACCTTGTTAGTGGATCCAGGTATGCATATCGAATACTACTCATCCACTTACATCCGCAACAAGGGAATCGCAATACCTATACTTTTTGACCAAAAGATAGCTATTCATTTCAGGATCCCAGGTAGATACGCTATCCATCACCACTTCCCATTGTCTCAAAGGTCGTTCTAAACAAGGAATTAGCTTCGAGCTATCAGGCTGCATGCATCATTGACGAGTGAGCATACCTAATCCATAGCTGTTGCAAATCTCAAACATAGCCCAATCATCGGTATTATCAAGCAACCCCTTCTTCTTCAAATATTGAAGCACCATTGCGGTTGTGAGTAGATTGGTCAATTGGACGGTTTTGTGTGTTGATCCATCATTGATATAGATGCGGATAGTGAGTGTGCGGATCATGCTTCGGTTGTAGGTGGCATGGTTGACAGCGGTAGTTGTGGGAGGTGCTGGTGCTGATGTGGGTGTATCCATGGCTGCTGTTGGTGGAGGCTGTTGCCATGCAACAAGTTAGTAACCCAATTCATGCGACCTGAACAATCATCACTACAACAACAATACCTGCTTTTTCTCGGCACCATCACTACTACCAGACTCCAAAACAGCCCAAGCACATTGAACAGCAGCACGTAAATCCTCTTCATCCTTGTCAACGGTAGTTTGTTGATGCTGCTGCTGAGTCGTCGGGAGCGGCGGAACGGGTGGTTCGTTGCTATGGTGATGCATATGACGCCTACTGCCACCACTGCTAGCACTTCGTTGAAGAGTGGATATGTTGGGTACAGGGCTTCTATCTCTTGAACGATACCCCTTCATGGTGTTGGATCGGCTTGGACGAGGAGAAGCATTCTTCGCTTTGGCATTGAGTAGTTGTGCAACACAGACATTGTCATCATCGTCGTCGTCGTGTCGAATGGGATAGCTGTCAGATGGCTGTTTTTCGTGCATTGTAGAAGGGTGATGGGACCTAGAATAAGAAGGAGGCTGTTGTTGTTGGTGGTGTCGGCTACCGGTAACCACACCGGTGGGTCCAGGCGTATCCACTGTCTGACAAAGAGCACGCGAGTTAATAAACAATGTAGTTAAAATTGGATGATTGTTTGTCCTACAACCCGTCATCATCATCATCATCCCAAAGTCTTTATTGTACTTGCCATAGTAAATTCATTCACTTGCTTTTCAAGATCACGAAGAGCATCATCCAAGTCGCTTGGGTTCATGATTGCAGAATCGGGAGATAAAAGAGAGGACAATCTGTTCTCTTTCCTAATCATATATATAACTTTTTGTGTCACGTAAAGGAGGATTTGGGGGGTTATCCTTCATTGGACATGCGCGTGTTGTTCGCCAGCCAGGTACCACCCATCCATCCCCTCTCTATACCCCCTTTACATCCTTAGGTAGCACACAACAACATCAACATTATGCAATCCACTTGAATAGTATATGTATATATAATCATGATTGTTGGATACAAAAAGGACATGATAGCATCATTGGCAACTATAACACTCTCTCTCCACGTTTTCGATCAACAAAACTAGAAAGGGACAAGAACACATTCTTAGACATCTTTTTCGCGGTACTCCAAATTAAATAATTAGCTTACCTTCCAGTGATTGCCGCACGAGACACAAGTGACAAAGGTCGTCATTGGTTCATCAGCACTACGAGTCTGCATCTGAAAGTAGGTACACCTCCGGCCCTTGCACTTTCCACACATAAACATGTCTGTTTCAGCTTGAGCCGATCCAGCGCCTCTTGCCTTGAATAATGCCTCTTCAGCCAATTTACGATCACGCGCTTTCGACTCCTCTGATGCCATATCCTGTTGTTTTTGGTTTAATAAAGTACCATGGAACAAAAAGACCATTCTTGGTTACACAATCTTACCTCCACACTCATTGTGCACAGCTTGGCAATAGGAAGCTCTCCACTCACGACGCTTTCACGCAATCCAGGGTTGCTCTTGCTCTTTAAATTCAATGCCAATGTTCTCACCTTGGCCTTGTATCCATCATTCATCAATCCGAATTCATCGAAAATCGTCTTCTCAATGGCCAGAGCTCGTTTCAAAAGTAAATCAGAATCTAAAGGGGTGGTTTGGTTGGTAAACATCAATCGTCACAAGGATGAAAATGAACCCTACCTGCATAACTTCCAAGCGCTACAGCACTATACATGAGCTCAATGGTCTTATCTCTTGGGCCATTGCCTGTGGACTGATATTTGACATCATCCGATTTGATTGTTCTAGGAGGACCATTCTCAGAGGTGGGTGACTTTGGTGATTTTGGTGAAGGAGCAGTGGATGAAGCAGCTGATGATCGCCGAGGGGTTGTTTGGCCACTGTTTGCGTTTGATGCTGTATTATTATTACTACTTGGTGTTGTTGTGGTTGCTATTTAGAGTACAAGGTTAGTCGCCTTGCTGTTGCCATGATCACAATCCCCCATTACCTTTTCCATCTCCTTTGGCTTTGGCACTCTGCACAACATCGTCCTTCCACTTTCTCACAATCTCTTTGGCTTTCTGTGATACAGTCGCATCGCTATGGGTTCTCAACTTGCCAAGCGTCTTGCCAATGTCTGTTTTCTATCAATGACCCATATTAGATTCTCTTCTTGTCTCTTCCATTATCCATCCTTCTTACCCTCAAAAGATCTTGCGTTGCTTTGACTTTACCAAGCTGTGTGAGGATATCCAAAATGTCCTGTAAAACCGGTGATATACATCAGATCACAGCACAAAGCATGTGTTGATATAGACGAATGGTGGTGGTGGTTGTTGACAGACAAGGAAAGGGACAAGGTGTGGAATAAAGAGAAAATAAGCCGATCGACTGGTGATCGATGCAGAGAGTTGTCGGTTGCGGGGTGCTGATCGTTGTCAGGCGTAAAAGAAAAGAGAAAAGAAGAGGTGGGCAACCAATCGACGTGTGTAATCGTAATGCGTGGAGTGAATAGGATAGGGAATTATCTTTACCTGACTGGTACCATTGTCGCATGCCTTTTGCAACGCACTCTTGGCCTTCTTAATGCTCTCCTCACTGGACATGACAAAATAGCTGTAAAAGAACCTGCCTTCTTTCTTTCCCCTTCCTTTTGAAAGCTTTTTCCCCGACAACACTCTCCACATACACAAACCGCCATTTTGACATGTTGACCAACATGCTACGATCAGCTCGTCTCGCCACTACCACCGTACGCAACTATTCCACAACTGTACAAGCACCAAAGCAACCTGTCCATTTAGGTGCTCTTGCCGATAATGCTGGAGCTGTTTCCCAGGTAACCCCATTGTTTACTTTACTACCACCCCACCACCACTACAACAACAACAACTACTACTACTACTCGACATTCTCGAATCACGGCATTGACTTTACAATTTCGTCTATGATAGCGAAAGCGTGTGGGTCGTGGTCCTGGATCTGGTTTAGGCAAAACTGCAGGTCGTGGCCACAAGGGTCAAAAGGCCCGTGCAGGCAACGGCAAGCCTACTCCTGGTTTTGAAGGTGGACAGACGCCCTTGTTCAAGCGTGTTCCTAAGCGAGGTTTTTACAACATGTAAGTCTCTTGGATAGGGTTGATATAGATCAAGTGACAATGATACTAAACGACGTATGCTTTATAGCCACGGCAAGGAATATCAAGAGCTCAACTTGGATCGTCTTCAACATTGGATTCAAAGCGGCCGAATTGATGGCTCAAAGACTATAACCATGAAGGATCTTTTGGACTCACGGTGCATTCACAAGATTGAGGATGGCGTAAAGCTTTTGGGTGTGGTAAGTTTATGCAAAGGAGAGGGGCGTTGCACAGCATGATCGAGTTGCCTAGTGCAAGCTTCCTTTTCATTGTTGTGTGTTGCATACAAAGGAATACTCACTCATACGTTTGGTTTAGGGTGCTGAATCGTTTAGTTTGCCTATCAACATTGAAGTCTCCAAAGCATCCCAGGTCGCTGTTGCTGCTATCGAAAAGGCTGGAGGCAAAGTAACCACCTGCAATTACAACGCATTGGCTCTGCGAGCACACACACGTCCTGAAAAATACATGTAGAAAGTACAACATCTCCCATCAAAAAAGCTATACATATATAAAAGAGTGATTTTACGATTATCATGGTGTATTCTTTTGGAATGGTCATCCCTAGATAGCATCAACACGCATAATCACCCTCTCTTCTATAAAGGAAACATAGGCAACGATGATTCACAAAGGCTGTAAACAATCTAAATGTGTCTTCGTGAAGTAAGCTTGAAAGCACTTTATGATACAATGAGCAGGTTATCTCAACATCAAGATAGGGATCAAGGTATTACGTGTGGGTTTAGGAATAATGGACGCATGTTCTATTTCATCAACATCGAACAATCATTGCTGGTATTGAGATAATGGACAAGGCACGGGAGATGTGTGTATGCTTGAAAGAAGTGCAAGACGACCATCAACTATCGAGCTGGTATCCATGCCAAATCACTTGAGATGCTGTTGCTAAGGAAATTGTTGCTACTGAAGACTAGTTGACTTGAAAGACGATACGCTTGTGTGACATCCCATCCATGGTCCTTGATTTCTGGAACCGCTCAAGCGCTACTCCTGCTTTTCACTACTACTACTTTTGTCAATGTCTACCAACCTTTCACGCACCACATCGGCAACATCTGCAGCTTACAGTGAGCAACGGTTGGCTCGAGCCAAGAGTATTTTGGAAAGAAACCTTAACAAGACCAGGGGTGCCGAGGTACGCTTGCATAATCGTGCCAATCGCCATTGTGTTATTCATCTCTTAGATAGGTCAGCCTTAGTGCACAGACATTTCTCTTTTCCGAGATGCTTCAATATACCCAAAAACGAGTGAACGGTATCCAGGACCTTGAGAGAAAGTAAGTGTGTAAAAATAGATGCATAAGATATGCCTTTTAACACGTCCTATTGTATAGATTAAACGAATTCGGTTATCGCGTTGGTCTCCGGATGTTGGAGCTGTTGGTGTGGCGTGAAAAGAATGCCAAACGAGAAACACGAGTCCTTGGCGTGCTCTACTTTATTCACAGCGTCGTATGGAAGGCACTTTTTGGCAAACAGGCCGATTCTCTTGAAAAGAGCACAGAAAATGAAGATGAATGCAAGTTGGATTCATGATGTGATGCTCATGGATAACGTATTAACATGGTTGTATTATAGACATGATATCTGACAACGATCCAATCTTAAGTCGTTATATCTCAGTGCCAAAAGAACTATCTCAACTCAACTGCAACGCATTCGTAGCTGGTATTGTGGAAGCGGTTTTGGATGGATGCCAATTTGTAAGTGATTTCACATCTATGGATTGCTCAAGGGCTCACACACATGTCATGTCCATAGCCTGCACGGGTCACAGCTCATACGGTCCCTATCGATGGCTTTCCACAACGCACAACAGTATTGATCAAATTAGAAAAAGAAGTTTTACAAAGGGAGGAGCTGCTCAAGTAAATTGTACACTTTATTTCTTTCCTTTTCCTTTCTTTTTGGTTTTATCATCGAAAGCAATCATGCGAGTGGGCACACCTCGGTTGACCAAAAGTGTATTGACATGTTTGAATTGGGGACCTTGTACTAAGATTTCATGGACTGGGTGTTTGGGACTTGTTCCAGGAACGGGGTTATCTAATAAAGACGATTGATAAGGGCCATGCTCATCATGTAGGAAGATGTAGTTCACTTACGTGTTGCACTGCTTGCACATAACTTGGTCAACTCTTTACACATATCCGCAACATCGATGTTGTATCGTTCCAAGCCAACCACCTTGGTAATCGTTTTCCGACCCATACGAGCCTCTTGAGTGACCATAATGGGCTTTGGCTCACCCTTCCTTACTTCAGGCTCTTGTCCAGGGAAAGTTATAACATGACAAGCTTGCATTTGTGGCAGTAAACTATGATAAGAAAGGTTAATGATCATGTTGCATAATTGGAAATGCAATCTTACCGATCCATAATCTGCTCTCGTGTAAGCTCATCCACCGTGCGATATTCAGTTTTCTTGAGCACCGCATCACATAAAAGTGCATCGATCCGGACCATACTTTTTACACATACACATGCCCCACAAATGAGTATCTTGAACAATGAACATGTAATAAAAGCAAGTGAACATACCGCTGATTCCTTGGATTTGCCAGCTCACTCTCTTTGATATACTCCGTGATGATCTTGCGAACCTCTTGAGAAGTATAAGCTTCATCAATGCTGTGTTTGGTAGCTTCAAAAAGAGGAATGATGCCTTTGCCTTGGGGCTTGTATAGTTCCTGGATCTCGATGGGTCCTTTGGATGCTGATGTCTTCTTGTCATTATCGGCAGATGGCGACTTATTGCCCTCGCTCTGCGTGGTAGGTGCAGTGCCAATAGTCTTGTATGGGCTCAATCCTTGGAAACTATCATAATGATGAGAATCAAAAAATGTCAATTGCTTCATTCATCTTACCTAGGATGTGAAAAGTTGACAGATGTCATAATCGTTTCACCTCGTTGATCTTTGATCTTGAGAATTTGAGCCTTATCCATGACCTTCAAGAACTTTTGAAGCTTCTTCCATGTTGATTGCTTGATATCAGCATCCGAGCCACGACCTCTTGGACGACAGGGTAAAATATACGACGTGTATAATGCTGACGCTGACATGGGCAATTGGGTCTGTGCCTTTTCAGGTGTCATCTTGAACAATAGCGCTTGCAAAAGAGCTTCTTTCAAAACATCATCAACCTCTAAAAGACGCAGTATTAGCATTGTATTCAATCATAAACCATTTACTACATACCAGGAGCTGACAGCTTGGGCTTTTCATCCTCTTGTTGTTGAGGTGCGTCGGTATCTTGAACATTCAATTGTGCTTCCACATTATCAGCAAGATCTTCAGCTTCATCCTTGGGTGGGTGTGCGTCTTCATCCTCTTCCTCATATTCATCATCTGATAGTGCCTTCATTTCTGGTGGATCCGATTTGTCGCCCATCGCCCAAAGAGCATCATGATAAACATGGATCAAATAGATTGCTTTGCCCTTCATGCCCGATCGCACCTTGATATCCTTTGATGCCAAAGCCATGGTACCAACAGCCAATGGATAGCTGTCATGTAGGTTAATGTCTCCAATAAGAATCCATCCCATTGCTATATTACTTGCCTATAACCTCGTACAGTGATTGCTACGAGATCACCCTTTTCAACAGCTGGGATAGTGCCATCAGGCCCGGGAAATACACCTGGAATCATCAAATCTACCATGCATGAAAATATGTGAATGACTTGAAAGAATAGCCTTGGAGCATCCCATCCATATATACCTGCGCCATCAATCAACTTTTGGATCACAGGACCAACCGTATAGAACATTGGAAGCGCTTCTGGATGTTCCCATAGAGTATAGACTATAGCGATTCGCATACAAGTCAATATCATGCAGCCCCAATGATACAATACTTGTTATATATACCTGTAGGTATAGGTGGAATCCCTTCGAGTTTGAGCCACAGTGGTTTGTTGTTGGCAACATGGACAATGCCGTTCACGTTATTCGATGTCGAAAACTTGGCTGATAGCAACGGGTCGGGCATCAGGGGAGACGCGCCTTCTTGTGAGCATTTCTCTTTGAGCGTGGGATAAGCATTGTATGCGTCGTTTTGAAACCGGCGCCGATCGGATGATCGTAATGGACTAAAGGACTTGATCTGGGACAATGGCTTTTTGAACATGGGGATCGTCGCGCAACCGGAGACAAGGCAGCAGGGTGTCGTAGTCGTAGTTCAGCATTATAGCAGCAGCATTTGTATGCCAGCCACACTCATCACGATCCGCCCTATTTGGAAATTGCTTTGGTTCATTGATGATGCAACTTTATCATACAGCCACCCCCTCTCTTTATGAATGCCTTTTGATATACCCTAGAATGAAATAAAAAACTATGTCCTCAAGAGTGCTCCACCAGCTGCTCCTTTATATGGAATGGCCCTAGTAGTAATGATCCGCCTTAACAAACAAAGCTGCAAGCCGCTGATGTAGGGTATACCGTGTCTTTTCTCTTTTGACAGTAATGTGATAGGCGTGATCATGATTCACCGCTTCTATAACGTACTTGATATAGATGGGAGTTAAAATTAGATTGCCATTCTTTGTTAATGATAATAAAGATGCACGAACCCCTCACCGTGTCTCATGGACGTTGTTTCATTGTTACCCATTACCCATTTTTCACATCTACGTACCAAAGCGTAGAAGGTGCTACTACGAGACTAAGGATTCATAGCTTCAGTAAATCAACGTGTGCGCCGACCGATGCTTTCTAATACACATGCCCTCCAACATACCTCGTTTATTCAGAGTGCTCCGGTGGTCATTTGGATGTGTACAACAAAACCACAACATCTTGTTTGTATTAAAGTAGCACAAGATTTATGCAACTGGTTGTGAGGGGATCGTGTGTATATGCACATAGCTTTCCATGTACTTAGCTCGATTTACTACCACAGCAGGCAAGGTATTATAAGATGCGCTATGAATCCCATGTCTACCAATCACTGTGATATTGCTCTGCTATTCGTAAAGATATGTAAATGATGAAACAAAGCATGTATTGAATGCATGAATGTATGTCAACTTTGCACTTTTCACACAAAACATCTCTAAGATCTCCTTTTATGCACAATACGCTTTCAAAGTATACCGAGTTTTGTTTCCATACCAGATGTACATTATATAAGAGCAGCCCCTCGCTGGACTTTACATACAAGCAGCTAAAATATGCACTTTTATGAGCTACCATGAGATAAAAAACTGTGATCGTAGCGGAATCGAAGAGCACTAATTGCATCGAATGTTCAACCTTGTCAAATTGGAAGACCCGTAATCCTCCACTCAATTTTCTTCAGCATCTCCCATGCAATTTTTGTCATCCATAAGTGTGATGACTAGAATTCAGGTACACGGTCTCTTTTAACTTAAAAGAACTAGCTTAGTGTCCTTAGAAACTTCAAGGACTCTGATACCTAAGCGTCATATGAAGGTTGTTGTTTTTCATTTAGGGGCAATTGCTCTATATTACATAAGCGATGAAGAACGCATCTTCCCAAGAACGGAGGATGGTGGGGTTAAATTGTCAAGGTATTGCTCATATTCCATGATAAGGGATCTAGAATGGAGCTTTTGATTCATGTTTTTATTTTTTGGGCTCATGGCTATTGATATCAAGGAAATGATGGTATAGCAATAGGGTGAGCAGGGACCATGTATGCTTGCGAGAAGGATGGTATTGCATGGAAGAGGGATAATCATGGAGTTGATCGTTGCATCCACCAATGTCATGTTACTAATGTCAGTTGCCAGGTTGCTTGGATACGGAAAAAGTGGGAGGTACATGGATGCATGAGTGTAGTCAAAATCTCTCAGCAGCACCCTCAGCCTGCAGTTAAATTTGTGAAACCGCACAAAATGTCTACTGCACCTTCTACTTGTTTCCACTCGCACATACCCTTGCTATATGGATTCTCGAAGGCTTTACGTGTGGGCATCGCTCTTTGGATTGCCATTGGCAGCAGTGCTCATTGTGATCTCGTTGCCGTTCTTTTTATTCTCAATCGGTACGCATGGCTGCTCTTGTTTATTATGGATCGTGCTGAATCGAGAGTTTACTGACCATGAGCCTTTCTCTCTTCTTAGGTGCTGCATACTGTATCGCATGGATGCTCTATTTGCGTATGGCACAAACGGATGCAAAGTTCAACCTTCCTCTTAATCCATCACGGGTCTACAAGGCCAACGTCGCTTTTGTGCAGCTGCTGGTGGGTTGGATAACTGATTTGCCCTTGATTGTTACCTACTTGCACTGGAGATGGCTCGTGCGTAAGGATTTTCCTCAGTTGATCAAGTAAGTAGTAGTAGCAAGGTGGGGGTTACAAGAGTCTCATTTAGTAACAATCGCTTTGTTTATAGGCGAGACATCCAATACTCGAAAGCCCATCCTTCATGCAAGCTTGATACGTATCGTCCCAGTCGCGAGCGTGCACCTATCATTGTCTTTATATACGGTGGTTCATGGTCATCAGGCTCCAAATTCATCTATACACCTTTGGCAAATACTTTGCGAGAACTTGGATGTGCTGTGGTGGTTCCTGATTATCGTAAATACCCTCTCGTCAAGGTGGCTTCCATGTATGAGGATGTACGATCCAGTATCCAGTGGGCATATGATCATGCTGAAGAATTCAATGGCGATCGTGACAATATCTTTGTGATGGTAAGGATTCGACTCGACATTGGAAACGGGAAATTGATACTAAAGCAACAATTTCAGGGCCACAGCGCTGGTGCACATCTCATTACACAGACGATTTTATCCGATCTTATCAGCAAAGTTCAAAAGGAGGATTCTGATAGACGTACGCTGCCTGTTGTGCAAGGTGTCATCTTGTAAGTATCATCACCTTCTCATGTAAATGTGTGGCACTGAATTGTTTTCTTGGGAAAGGCTCGCTGGTGTTTATTCAATTGAGCGTCATTTGGCATTCGAGACTAAGCGAGGTGTCGACAAATTATCGGCCATGTCACGTGCAATGGGGTCATCCGTTGAAGGATATGCAGAGAATTCGCCATATGACCTAGTCCAGGAACATGAAGAGCTTTTTGCAACGTCATCCACACTTCTCGAATCTCTACCAAAGATCTTATTTATTCATGGCGATGCTGATACAACTGTGCCTCGTGAGCAATCTGTCGACATGTACAACATGTTTGGACAAGTATTATCGCCCGAACGGCGTGAACAGGTGGACATCCGCATTCGTTTGCATAAACGTTTGAAGCATGCTCAATGCGTAACAGGTAAGGAAAAACACAAGTTATCCTCATCATTGCAAAACTAATGCCATTGAATAGCGTTGATGCCAAACAAGTTTGGCGAGGATCGATTGTTCAAATCACTCACAGGAGATATCCAAGAATTTGTTGGCCTTTCATCATCAGATTCCCATTGATTCCAATTCCATCATTCCCTTATCATAGACGTATAGAGCATACAGCAGCGAAAATTAAAGAGATGTTCTATTTGAGATCTAAGCTGTAAAATCGAATTTGGCTATTAAGCACATGTGATCACTGCCAAAGTTTCTATTTGGAAGGGATGGCATCACACTTTCCTCTGGGGGAAGCATCAATATCTCGGTTGCTGAAACGGTATCTTCTTGATCACGAACGAGGATATAATCCAAAGTACCCTTGTAGGCAACAGTATAATTGGTAAACTTTGGTTCACCACTTGCCGAATATGACATTGCACTATCCAATTCTCCATAACAGCTGTAGATGCTCTGCCATCTTGGTGTATATTTCTTCAACACTTGTACGAGGTCACATGTCGGCATTGTCTTGGTGGGTTCAATGGGCGCCTCTTCCCCTTGTTCTTGCCCAGTAACATTGGGTGATTCTTCTTCTTGTTCCATAAAAGAGCCAGGGTTCAATCTTGATTCCTCCAATTCTTTTTCCTCTTTCTGTGGAAGCTCAGTGCTCGTCACTGCAGCATGACCAGGATCGGTAGGTCCGGTGTTGAAATCTTTTTTGTGGTATTACAATGGGTGGTGATGAGTACGAGAGCATGATTCCAGTAAAAGCCATCCAACTTACCACCAATGACAATTGGGACCCATTCTGTGCTCGAATCCAAGGTATTTTTGAACTCCATGAGCCGCTCAGTATAGATGGCCGTTTGTCGTAAACGCTCATAAGTAGCATTGGGTCGCCAATACATGTGAGTGTTGCCAAGGACAATACCAAATCCAGGATGTTCCAAATGCTTAAGCGCCATGATTTGAGCAATATTCCCAGTAATCCAAGTGGGTGGGCATAGCTTGTCTGAATCATAATCCACTGTTGTATAATTGACCATCTCAAATAAAGTTGCATTGTATCCAATCAAGCAGCCTAATAGCCATCATCATGCCCTTGAGTGAATATACAACATCTTCCTTATCCAATCCAATCCATCTTACCATGCTTCTTTTTGGGATGAGTGAAATGTTCAGCCTTGTAACTAGATGAATGGGTAATCAATCCATTAGTACCGACAAACCAACCATCTCCAATGCATCGTTACCATACCCAAGTTTCTCCAAAAGCGGCTTGTAGAATGTATCGTATTGATCCACCTCTATATCATCTATGTCAGCAAAAAAGGACATCAATCCTAATGCCGCCTCTTTCTTACCTTGAAGACACATCACGTCTGGCTTATACATGGATATCTCGGCAGCAATCATATTACGGCGCGTTTTCTACAACATGTTAGCACCATGCTACCCAAGCCCAATCGTCAAGACAATACTCACCCACTTCAACATCTCACCCGAATCAGGGAACAGCTCTCGTTTCACCAAACATTGCCCCAAGATCTACAACAGGTTCATATGAACGCGACGATCCCCCTCCCAGAGCATGGAATACTTACGTTGAACGTCATGACAGTGAACGATCCCAATCGACCTTTTGCAAGTGGACGTGGATTCGGTATGGTCTTGAACGATCGCTGCAATGGTGATGGAGGAAGCTGCTGCTGTGCGTTGCCTTTGGATACTTCCTTTTGAGCAAGCTTTTTGGCTTTCTTTTGCTGCTTGAGAGTTTCGAGGTCGGCCTTGCCCATGATGATAGATAGTCCTTTGTAAGTGGAAGAAGATGAATACGGTTGATCCAACGGCGGTAAGTAGCCAAGTGCTCGCTTTTAAGAGAAAAACACGTACCTGGTTCTGCTGCGGTAGCGTCTTTCCCCTTTTCGCGTTTGGAACACAAGATGTCAACAAGGAACCACCATCAGCTTGAACAAGGATGCGAGGTATTGGGATGGATATAGTGAAGAAGCTTGTTATCATTATGCAGGTAAGGGTCATATTATCATGCTGGGTGATGATTGCATTACAATGAGATAGGCTAACAACAATGAAACAACAATGAATAGCAAAGCTATGAGTGAAAAGCAATCTACTGCGACAGGTCAAACATCTTCTCACCGCAGCAAGATCATGAACAAGGTTGCACTTGCCACCCAAACAAGGATGTGTTATCTTCACACGATGTCGGTCGAGTCGACCTACTTCGATAACTGCGACACCCCACCAGGAATACGTTTCGAGATCGCAGCTTTGTCAAAAGCTCAGTTGGATCGGTTCAACGGCTTTCCATATACGCTTCAAATGGTTGCATCACTTGATCGTACGACGCGTCATCCTCTCGTTTATCAACACTACTACCCTTTGCTACTTTATCATCATCTTTGTTTATCACCACCACCACCTCGTCTATCACCTTCATCAAAGAATACACCCATGTATATAAAATGAGATGATGATCCACAACCATACATACATTCAAAACTCTACCCAATGTTGTTCAGTCCCAAGTTATTCGCATTCGCGGTGTTCCTGGTTTACTTCAATCAAGCAGCGATAGCGTGGCATGATGAATGCTTCAGGCGTTGCTATCGTGACGAGATCGAACATCGGCGACATCGTCGCTATGACGACGGCGGGCGTCTCTATCACTGCAATGAGGATTGCTATTGGAAGACGATGGATCATTACTTTGATATCGATTGAGAAAATTGATTTGTCCAGCCACATTCTTAAATCATCTCTCGTGATGTTTCTTTACGTATGTCCCCGAATAAAGTGGCCAGTTTCTCGCCCCCTTTTCTCTCAAGTTAAGCTTTAGCTGAGTGTCATTTACGTTGCAGCATCGCAAATCATATCTTGCAATGCACGTGTGGGTTGCGTATATGTGCTACGATTGTGTGCAGCGGTTGCATATGCATACTACTACGCTGTGTATACAATTTCATGCTATTCCCTATAATTTGCTCTCTCCCTGAATGTATGCATTGCACAAAAATGTATGCAGTATTACTTTGAATCCTTCTCGATGATGCAATCGGGGGGAGTGTGAGTGAGCAGCAGCTGCTCTGATACAAACCAGCAACGTTTATTATTATTCAATAGGTCTATGCTAGGGTGTGTCTCATTTTACATAACAAGGTGTGCCTCTCTCATAGGTTAGATGCTAGCTAAAACAGGGCAGTGAAACAAATGATGAAATGTTTTCCGCTCAAGTGTGGATTTACTTGACAAAAAGTATACCAATAGCAGCAAGTCGGTAAACGTAAAGCATATGCAGGTTTTAGATGATCCCAGATGAATTTTGGTATACCACCAGGACCAAGTTTATGATTTTTTCACCGATGACGTTGAAGAATGGTTTATCCTGTGGAGTTGTGTTGGGCTAGGCGGGGAAATGAAAAAAGATTGTTTGTGTTTGCTACCCCCTGGCTTGATCCGTTTGGTTGCACTCACTCTAATCGAAATACAAATCAAACCCATCACACAAACTTTTCCCCGAGATCGACTACTTGATATGCAGATGATAGTAATTATCGCTCACATGTCCCATGCTCAGCAATAGGGCTGCTTTTGGGTGTATACAAAGCCTTTAGAAGAGCGTAGAAAAGATCTATTCACGATGCCTCAATGTGGATTGTCGGAAGATTATCTAAAAGAAATGCGCGATTTTCTCAGATATCTGATCAGCGTATTGGATCACATTTGAGGCCTTTTTCTGATTCGGGCGTCGCGGATAAACCCGACTCCTTCGTTAATGAGAGAACACAAAGACACACGCATTCCAAGTTATGCAATCCCACACGAGCCCCAAACACAATATACAACAAGTTTGCTCGTGCTGTAAAAAGTTTATATGTATCCTAATAGTAAATGCTACGTGTGCGATGTATGGGAATATCCATTTGCTCTTGTATTTCCTTTGCAGTGTCCCAAATGTAGAAATCGACCAGGATGGCGTTAATGGGTTGATCCGGAGCAATTTCCTTGATACGACGTATCATGAGCTCGACTGCCCATATAGAATTGCCCCGAATCTCAATTTCGTCTTGAGAACCCGAAGCAATCATTTGCCGTTTGTTTAATTTTTCCAAGAGCTCTGGAGAGTATTCGAGCACACCAAGATAACAAAGTGCCTTGTAAGGTAGATATGCAAGTGCAAGTTTATGTCAGCCAAACCCAAAAACGATTTCATCCCAGCTTGTCGGCACCAACACACACATCCACTAGTTTACCTGTGGAACCCTATAAGAGACCTCAAGTAAGATAGGGTGCACATAACATATAGCTTGTTATCAAGAAAAGCGAAAGCGGGGTAAACACTAACCTGTAGTCTGCAAACATGGTGATCGTATCAATGTCGTGGAACTCACCGTAGCTTTGACCATCGAAGCACGCCCTGGAAAAACGTTAGCACCTATAGCCGGTACTACAAGCTGTGGGGGGGGATGCTTACCATATATCGGCAATTAGAATCTGAGCACGTTTCAGAATATACACTGTTTTGAAGGAAATGGAATTTGATTTGATCTTCGGTTAGAGCCGTAATGTGTGTGATCGTCGTTTAATCCCTTATCAATATCCTTTATCCCACTCACCTTCACGTCCTTGATACATGTGAATGTCGCGGAATGATGGAAAATTCTCGACAATGATACGTAGCAATGCAGCTGCTGAAAAGTTGGCTTGCCGGATGCAGTTAACAAAGGACCCGTTGAATTTCTAAAACGATAGCACAATGAATCAAATCGATCATGGATCATTCATGTAGCGATGCACGAGCCGCATGTGCGTGTTGATGTTTATCCTTTCACTTCCGACAACAAGGACAAAGGATTTACCTCAAGTAAGACTTGGCCAGCTTCATGGATCACAGCAACGCGCTCCTTGAATAACGGAATCGACTCCTTGGTCTCGGATGCAAAGACATCTGCAAGATCTTGAACCGATGCATTGGCATAATAAGCCGGGCTTGTTATGGGAATACCATCATCCAAGGCTCGGTTGATAGCTGCACACAATGACCAATAACCCGTATACGGCGTCCCCTTGTACTTCACAGTGTAGCGTTCACTATTTTCCTTGCATCCATCATCCAAATCGCTCCAAAATGAAAAGTTGAGTACATCCACAAGGAAAATCCTGATATGCAGGGTGAGTTGTACAGCGTCGCCTGATCTCTTTTCCTTTTCCTACTAAACGCGTATATGTATTACCAGTCGACAGTGCTTGTATTCTTCTCTTTGGGTTGCAAAGCATGCTCATTCCACGTGTGTGTGCTGTACTCCTTGGCTCTCATGTTGTCCAATGTCTGATCCATGCGCGCGTCAATGGCCTGAATGCTTGTGATTGGAAAACTTTTTCACTTACGAATCGAGCGGCACGGTCGATATTGTCGATAGGGATACGGACATTCTTGCTATTCTAAATAAAATGAGATGATGATGAATGATGATGATGAGGATTGTGATGGTTTACTTACTTGAGCTATGAAGCTAGCACTTTCCAGCACGGACATTATTGATTGGGGGTAAGGTGGGGGATGATGTAGTGTGCGTAGGCGTGTGATACGTTATCGATGATGTACCAAGTATTCCAAGAAAGGGAGCAACCATGTGACACAAACATTGACACCGCTGAATGCCACGTGGAGACGGAGGGGCACCAATTTTTTTCTACACTGGAGAGGTCAATCCTTTTCCCTTGTGTTAAACAAGACCATTGGCTCAACATGTCGAGATCACCCTCTTTTTACGTCACCTGGGAAATCTTTTTCTCACACTTTTTGCCTCACATCCGAGCGGCTTTTTTGACCAGCACCCCGCCCGATGACGCTACCCGACCACTTTTCCCTCCCCCAGACTTATGGTCAACTATCCCGATTAATCCTACAAACAAGTCGATCTCGGTGCTGGGCGAGTCTATGGATCCATGTGTGTATATTGATTTCGCCATCAACTATTATCAATCGAACCAAAAAGAATAATCCACCCAATATCGGCTTGAATGTTTTACGTTTTCCAAGAATGTCTCGTCATGATTCGTCTTTGAATCAAACAATTGCTTCGTTGGATCGGATCAAGACATATGATGATATCAATCAGAAACCAAACCACACCCAATTATCCCAATCAGCCATCCTTACATCCACTGTCAAATAAAACTACAACCTTAATTCATAAATGATCATGTTGGTGAAATGCGTTATACCTAGTATAGGTGGTACTGGGTATAACATACACGCTACTGTACTCAAAGAGCAGGGGCAATGATGGGGGGTTTTGTTGAACGGGAAAGGTGACTTAGGTTGCGGCAAAGTGCGGGCATACACGAAACATCACTTGGGGAAGACCATTGGAGAGTGACTCGAGCACATCATTCCTTATTGGTACGTGTTGCATCGGCGACTCAACATTTTTTGTAATGTGGAAGTAGGGCTTACCACTTTTGTATTCTAAAGAGGCATCCGATTGCACACCTTAGGACCCCCATCTTCTTCCCGTGCTGGTTTT
The DNA here is from genome assembly GCF_029851405.1 of Lichtheimia ornata. Classification (NCBI taxonomy): domain Eukaryota; kingdom Fungi; phylum Mucoromycota; class Mucoromycetes; order Mucorales; family Lichtheimiaceae; genus Lichtheimia; species Lichtheimia ornata. The sequence continues at coordinate 440,626 of NW_026695344.1, forward strand.
GCTGAGTTATTCGTTTTACTTCGAATCTCCTACAGTCGGGTAAGCCTATTATAAATATCGCACGATTGGGAAGGTACTTTTTCTTTTCTCATTTTTGTTTTTTCATCTTCCTGTTGAGGTTGTTTTCTTCATAGACTTTTTCTTTTTCCTTCATCCCTTTACTTTTTTCGCATTCGTTGCACCCCATTGTCCCTCCGGCAAATCCACCTTTGCTTCACCCCTCTCATTTCCCGCTTTTTGTGAGCCATGGCTGAGAAAATCGAACAGCCCGAAACCGCCACCAAGCAACAACAGATCGACGGTAACATTACCTCGCTTACTGTCGAGGAGCTTTACGACAAGGACAAATATGATCTTTCGACTATGGAGCTCGAAGATGTCACCAGCCTTTTGCAGTATGTCATCGAATTCTCACACAACAACATCCAAAAAGTGATACTCATTATTGATCTATTATCTTTATAGAACTACCAAGGAAGGTTTGACCTCTGATGAAGCTGCACGTCGTATTGAGAAGTTTGGTCCCAACAAGCTTGTCGAGAAGGAAACCAATGCCTTCTTGCAGTTCTTGAGCTTCATGTGGAACCCATTGTCATGGGTTATGGAGGCTGCTGCTATTGTGTCTATTGCCGTTGCTAACGGTGAAGGCAAGCCCCCGGATTATCCTGATTTCATTGGTATCGTCCTTTTGTTGCTCGCCAACTCTTTGATTGGTTTCTACGAAGAACGTCAAGCTGGTAATGCCGTCAAGGCTCTTATGGAATCTCTTGCCCCCGAATGTAAGGTCAAGCGTAACGGCGAATGGCACACCATGGAAGCCGCTGAACTTGTTCCCGGTGATGTTATTGCTATCAAGCTTGGTGATGTTGTTCCTGCCGATGGTCGTCTTCTTGCCGTAAGTGCCACAATATTGTGTTTCCCCAATCCAACAATAACTCTAATCATATGTTGTATTGCATCATTATCTTTTTAGGCTCATGGTCAGGTGTCCATTGATCAAGCTGCTCTTACTGGTGAATCTTTGCCTGTTGGCAAGGAATCAGGTGATGAAATCTTCTCTGGTTCCACTGTCAAGCAAGGTGAAGCTGAAGCCATCGTCACTGGTACTGGTCTCAACACCTTCTTTGGTCGTGCTGCTAAGCTTGTTGGCGAAGCTGGTGATGATGTTGGTCACTTGCAAACCATTTTGACCAAGATCGGTAACTTTTGTCTTTGCACCATTGGTCTCTTTGTTGTCATTGAGATCTTGGTTATGTATGCCGCTTTCCGTTACAACTATCGTCGTGGTATTGATAACTTGCTTGTCTTGCTCATTGGTGGTATCCCCATTGCCATGTAAGTATAGTGTGCTTTTTTGTGCTCTGTCGTCATCGTTGTCGCTGTGGGAAAATTTTTCTCACAAGTGGCTGTCGGTGTCGGGCGGGTTGTTTGAGCTTGTGCGCTAATTTTTTGTGCTCCACTCTTTAGGCCTACTGTGTTGTCCGTCACGTTGGCTATTGGTGCTAAGCAATTGGCTGAGCACAAGGCTATTGTCACACGTATCACTGCCATTGAAGAAATGGCTGCCGTTACCATCCTTTGCTCTGATAAGACCGGTACTTTGACCTTGAACAAGCTTATCGTTGACAAGCCTACCATCAAGACCTATGCCGAATTCAATGGTGATGAGGTTATTCAACTCTCTGCTTTTGCTTGCCGTACCGAAAACCAAGATGCCATTGATTTCTGTATCGTCAACTCTTTGCCTGATCCCAAGCTCGCTCGTGAAGGCATTGAGGAACTTGAATTCAAGCCCTTCAACCCCGTCATCAAGCGTACTGAAATCACCTACCGTGTCAAGGAAGATGGCTCTGTTCGCCGTGTCACCAAGGGTATGTCCCACACCATTTTGGATCTTTGCACTCGTGACAAGACCGAGGAGCAAATCAAGGCTCTTAACGATGATGTCGATGAATTTGCTCGTCGTGGTCTTCGTGCTTTGGCTGTTGCTGTTGATGAAGTTCCCTCTGGTGAAGTTGAAGGTGAAGGCAAGGGCATGCGTCTCATTGGTTTGCTTCCCATCTATGATCCTCCTCGCTCTGATACCAAGGAAACCATTGATCGCTCTATTGCTCTTGGTGTCCAAGTTAAGATGATCACTGGTGATCAACTCGCTATTGGCAAGGAAACTGGTCGTCGTCTTGGTATGGGTGACAACATGTTCTTGTCCAAGACTCTTAAGGATGGCCCTCCCCCTGGCTCTGGTTACACTAGCATTGACGACATGGTTCTCCAAGCTGATGGTTTTGCTGGTGTGTACCCTGAACACAAGTACGAGATTGTCGAACGCCTTCAAAACCTTGGTCACATGACTGCCATGACTGGTGATGGTGTTAACGATGCCCCTGCTCTTTCCAAGGCCAACGTTGGTGTCGCTGTTGCTGATGCTTCCGATGCTGCTCGTTCTGCTGCCGATATTGTGTTGACTGAGCCTGGTCTTTCCGTCATTGTTGAAGCTATTATTGGTTCTCGTCAAATTTTCCAACGTATGCGCAACTATGCCATCTATGCATGCTCTATCACCATTCGTGTTGTCATTGGTTTCGCTATTCTTTGCTTTGCCTTCCAACATGACTTCCCTCCTTTCCCTGTTCTTATCATTGCCGTGCTCAACGATGGTACCATTATGACCATTTCCACCGATCGTGTCAAGCCTTCTCCTTATCCTGATGCCTGGAACCTTAAGGAAATTTTCATGTACGCCATTGTCTACGGCTTGTACCAAGCTGCCTCTACTCTTGCTTTTGCCAAGGTTGCTTTCCACACCACTTTCTTCAACGACAAGTTCGGTGTTGAGCTTCCTGCTGATGTCAATGACCACATTTACCACTCGATCATTTACCTTCAAGTTTCCATCATGTCTCAAGCTTTGATTTTCATCACTCGTTCCCGCAGCTGGTTCTTCATGGAGCGTCCTTCCGTTTACTTGATGTGTGCTTTCGTCATTGCTCAATTGGTCGCCACTTTCATTGCTGTGTATGCCAACTGGGGCTTCACTTACATGCGTGGCTGTGGTTGGGATTGGGCCGGTATTGTCTGGATCTGGAACTTCATCTGGTTCCTTCCTATGGACTTCTGTAAGTTCGCTATGCAATACTTCTTCACTCCCAAGAACACCCTCAAGGAAAACAAGACCCCTATGGCTGGTACCTCCTCTCGTCGTGCTTCCGCTGTCTCTGGCTCTGGCTCTGGTCGTTACTATGCCAACCGCACCAAGTCGCTCAAGTCTCTCGAGCGTCCTCGCAACTTTGGTTCTCGTCTCTTGAACATGAACAAGAAGATGAGCATGGACCAAAAGGAGATGCGTCGTTTCTCTTCTGCTCAGACCAACCAAGCCGCTCAGGTCTTGAACAGCTCCTAAGCGTTCGCATTCCCTATGTTATTTACCTACATAAAACTCTTGTCTTTTAATTGTAAACTTTTTGGATGGATTATTACAATACACTTTTAGACTTTTTGTGATATCCTCCCTTTACTCCACATTTTCTTGTATCTGTACATGCTTCTTTGAAAAACAATCAATAGATTTAATTCATCATCAATCATCTTCTTGTTGTCTTTGTTTACTATTAGCGATCATGCAGGGTCTTCATTATGTTGCTTAACTTTGACGACGATCGTATCATGCATGCATGTTTGTTTGAATGTTGAATACAACATGCAGCGTTAAAGTTATTGGCTTGATCCACAAACACAACCTGTACAACAACGTCGGTCGATCATATTTTGCAGCAGCTGGTCCAAAGCTGGAAAAGTGGGAAGTTGCGGTATGCATGCCATCATTTGGGCAAGGATATGGCTGGCAAAGTAGGTTGTGGTAGTACATGCATTACAGCCACTTGAAATGACACAAAGATTGCTCGATGGTAAATGATACTTTATTTGATACATGTTCCTGGGCTACGTTGATGGTAGCTGGTAATGTTGGAATGGGGTGGGGATGAGGAGTACCTCTCGTTGTTTGTGAAACAGATAGGGATCATGCAAGAGAGCTCTTTTCAAGCAACGCTCTTCTTTCCTTCTTTTACTTTTGACACGAATGACCAATCGACATACCCAATTCAAGTTCCTCATCATTGACAACGACCGTGGATACTCAATGCCGTGAAGGATAAAAGAATAAGAAAGGTATGGAATGAGGCGTACATGAAGGCACCATTGCAAACTGACATTGGAGGAACCCAATAGGAGCAAACACCACGGCCTTTACCCACGTCAAATGACACGCCGCGAGAGCGTTGCAGTGGTGGTCTTGAGCCTTATCGACAAGAAGAAACATGGTGTGCAGATTGATCCTTGTACAGCTACCAACGACTTGTGGATGGTATCGACAACCAGCAACCATGATGGCAGTGGAGGAGGTTCACGCTTTGGTATGCAAGCAGAGGATGAGGAGTGATTCATCCAATGGTCCATGATCATGTACGAAGGCATGAATGGGGTTGCTCAAAGGTAATGGGATGGGTATACAACGTTAGCTCTTTATTCATCATCCTTCAGCTTTCTTTGTTTTATGATTTCATTATTACATACACGAGGCGTCCTGGTATCATCCAACAATGACACGACTACGCACACAGCAACGGACAAGTCGTCAACTACATCATCCAACATTGTATTGCACCAAAAGACCATCCCTTCTTGATCAGCATCTTCTTTCGTACACAAGCATCCTCTTCCTTCCATGATCAACCAGAAGAAGGATATGGCGTTCGTGTTTCCTTATTCTATCCAGGCATGTGGAGAGTAATGGGCAGGCTCAAGTGGATCATGGAGATGTTATCATCAACGTACACGCTTTGCAAGGAGTACAAGGATATCCAACACATCATCTCGTTCGATTGGCCCCCACCTGAAACACGCATTCGATAGGGTGGACTCTTGTGTGAACAGCATCTTTGGCTTAAAAGGTAACTTCAATCCGCTTATCAATATGGTGTTTGAATGATACTAATACTCCTTTGAAGCCATCGACTCAACGATAGAGCAAATTCAAGCAGTCATGATGGCGTCAAATGCATATGCTTTTAATACATGTGCCTTGTCGGATATGCAGGGTCGCTGTGTTTCGTTGTTATACCCTTCTACGCTTGGTGCATCAGGTACATTCAAAACCCAATAATGTAGCAGCAGGACTTCTTCCATTGACTTTTAGCTTGTATAGATGGCATGATCAATATCCACACGGTGGCTCATTTGGTTTGACTCGGCTCAACTACACTACACCATGTTTTTCGGTTTCCTGTAACCAACAACAACGGGGCTTTCATGTATATGGAGAAGGCAAGTGCAATGAAACAAACAATGAAAACGGGCGTTTATTGTATATGTGTGCTAATAATGAATTGAATAGGTTTCTTTGGTCAGGCAATGCAACTTGGGGCATCATCATCATCTCTTTGGGTTCAAGTCCAAACATGTATCAAGTGGCCGCTGCGTCGCTCTGCACTAGCCAAGTGTGCTGGAAACGCTTCTTGGAACGCGTCCAGGGCTCTATAGGCCTGCGTTTGAGTTGATGGGTCGATGACGATGGGTTTTTGGAAGAGCATGGTCACCATATTGAGGTAAAAAGGGATTTGCAACAGCTTGTGAATGTGTTGAACCAACATGCTCTTCTAGTGATAGGCTCGTTCTTTCCTTTGAGGATTTCTTTTCATGAGGTGGGAAAATGATTGGAAGGATCGGGATCATTGTTTCTTTGGAGAGGATGAATGAGAACAACTATGAGCCTGGACTCTACGAAAGTGATGTCCTTCCTTGCCATGGATCGAACTGGCCTTGCGTGATTCGTGCAGTGCTTTCTCAAGAACAAGGGATCGCTCGACGTTGCTCGTATGGTGGTGATTTGGTTTGTGAATTCCTTCTGATTTGCTTTCTTCCTTGGAGAGGATCGCCTATCGGTATATCAAATCGACATCATTCCCGGTATCATATGGTCTAACTTGCTTGCTTTCTTATTTATAGAGACGACGATTACGATGATTACCACATTCACAACAATGACGATTACGATGATAACGACATTCACAACAATGACAATGATGACGACAACGAGATTCAAAAGGAAGCCTGCAAGATCCCATTCTCTTCAACTTGTGTATTTTTGGATGTTGGTGTGACGGATGAGATTGACGACTGGTGACGAGTACGAGTACGAGTAGGAATGATGACGGACGACGACTACGACGATGGTGGTGGTGGCAATGTAGCAAGATAGCTAGATGAAATAAAGTATTGTTTATTTATTACACGCTTGGACTTTGCTAGCTTGTGGATTACATACTATTGGTTCGAAGATGGAATAATAAAGGTGGACCGGTTATCGGTCATGCAAGAAGTATATGGCTTTTGTGATACAATAAGGTGGAGTGGGAAGTGGGATGAGCTTGAGAAGAGAAAAAGTGAAGAGATCCCTCCATTGAGTTTCAGGATGAGTGACCCATTCAATATGTACATACGTATCTTTTTACATATACAAATTGGTTTATGCAGTTCGACCTTCTCCTACATGCAAATGTGATATGGAACCATTATTGTCATACGCATTACTTACCTACCTTCACAAAAGGCAATCATCATCATCATCATCCATTTGTGTACTGTAGCAACCTGTCAAGGACGTGTCTGTGTAACCACCACGTGCGGTTTCACTCAGCTCTTCATCTTTCCGTTAATGCAGCCGACACCATCCACTAGGAAAAAGCAACTCCATCACGCTTACAGCATAGTGAAAACATAAAGACAGCCATATCTCAAGATTTCACAATCAAACACAGGGTTTTTAATAGAGCAATGGGCTCGGCTTGGCCAACAGCACCTTGTGTGAAAGTTTCGCGATCAATGTCGCAAACAGCCCAAAAAATATTTTTTTGGTCGTCGTCGTCGAAGAGGTCGACTCGATTCACTTTGGCTGGTGGCGACATTGCGAAATCTGGGATTGGCCACGATGGACTTCATAGTTTGACACAAGATCGCTTTCACTCCGCCGAGCAACATGGTTCTATTAAAGACCCCACGCTTCATTGTTAAGTTTGGAGATACAGGCACCTTTATGTTTGTAAGCGTGATGCTATATGAGAAGTGGTCTTCGTTCAATGTCAAGTCGCTGGACCCTGGCAGAGCAAAAGATGCAGAAGGACCTCTTTGTGTAGCTCAGCTACTTTGCATGACTGGAAGGATGGAAGGATGATACTGTATACTATTGACAATATCCCATACATTGCGAGCTAACAGCCATTTCCTCACAATCGGCAATGTTGCCCATTCTATGACAGTGGAACGGTGCTCCTGCTTCAGACATTCATTTCCATGATTGGATTATGTTGATCCGAGTTGATTTGACCGAGATACGGCCAAAGAGGGATTACATCAATCCACACATCTAACCATGCTCTATGTTGCTCAACTGAAGTAACCTTGTATGAGCGTAGCTCAGCCAAATCAACTCGGATCAACATAATCCAATCATGGAAATGAATGTCTG